>NW_010199740.1:0-2529 GCF_000695765.1 Mesitornis unicolor
AATATATAACATCTCTATATTATATTATATGTTATATGTTATATATGAAGTATCTATCATCTCTATTAGAATAGATATAACAATAACAGCAATAACAGTAGTAGTAACAACAACAATTAAAATAATGACAATGACAATAACATCAGTACAACAACAACAACACCACCACCACCAGTCAGTGAACCCTGTACCGCTCAGTGTGACCCCACAGCCGCGTCTCTCCCCGTTCCCGGCCAGGGCTCCTCTTGGCTCAGCTCCGGACGCTGGAGCTCATGGGGCTGCACCCAGCACCAGGCCCAGCACCAAGCTCCCATTGCCAGCCTCATCCAGGTGGTTCCTGCTGGTGCCACCAGGTGTGAAACCAGCACACGGGAATGTGGACAGGGCAGGATCGGGATACGCAGGGACAGAGAACCAACAGAAACAAACCCTGACAATGTCAACGTCCCCAGAGGCTCTGGGAGCTCTGCACCCCAGCCCCCACCCTGCCCAAGTCTCCCATCCAGGCACTGACCGGGCCTGACCCTGCTGAGCTTCCGGGCCCAGCCGAGGTGAGCAGGGACACCCAGGGCAGGGGCCACGGAGCTGGGACCGCGGCCACTGCGGGGTCAGGAGGGACGGGAGGGGCCGAGGTGAAGGGGCCAGACCCCCCTGACCCCTCGTTTTTACCCTGAGTGCATCACATCGGGATGGAAAACCTCACTGGCCGGGTTTGGGTCGGCTCCTCCCCATAGGCACAGACATGGCACCCATAGGAGACAGCGGCCTTGCCATGTTTCCATAACATACAAGCACTATCACTGGTAGCAGTGAGCACTGCCAGGGTCAGGATCAGGGTCAGGATCAGGATTGGGATCAGGATTGGGATCACTATCAGGACTGGGATGGGGATCAGGATGGGGATCGGGATTAGAATGGGGACTGGGAGCAGGATCAGGATTGGGATCAGGATTGGGATCACTATCTGGATTGGGATGGGGATCAGGATTGAGATCAGGATTAGAATGGGGACTGGGAGCAGGATCAGGATTGGGATCACTATCGGGATTGGGATGGGGATCAGGATGGGGATCGGGATTTGAATGGGGATTGGGAGCAGGATTGGGATGGGGACAGGGATGAGGCTCAGGATCAGGATGAGGATTGGGATGAGGATTGGGAAAAGGATTGAGATCGGGATCAGGATCAGGACTGGGATCAGGATCAAGATGGGGATCAGGATCAGGATCCAGATCAGGATTGGGCTCGGGATGGGTGTCAGGATCAGAATAGGGATGGGGATCAGGTTTGGGATCAGGATCCAGATCAGGATTGGGATTGGGCTCAGGATGAGGATCAGGACCAGGACGGGGTTTGGGATGGGGATCAGGATCAGAATAGGGATGGGAATCAGGATCGAGATCAGAATCAGGATCGAGATGGGGATGGGGATCAGGATTGGGATGGGGATCAGAATCAGGATTGGGATCAGGATTGGGATCACTATCTGGATTGGGATGGGGATCGGGATTGAGATCAGGATTAGAATGGGGACTGGGAGCAGGAGCAGGATCGGGACTGGGATGGGGACAGGGATGAGGCTCAGGATCGGGATCAGGATTGGAATGGGGATTGGGAGAAGAATTGAGATTGGGATCGGGATCAGGACTGGGATCAGGATTGGGATCAGGACTGGGATCAGGAACAAGATGGGGATCAGGATCAGGATCCAGATCAGGATTGGGATCAGGATTGGAATGGGGATTGGGAGAAGAATTGAGATCGGGATTGGGATCAGGACTGGGATCAGGATCAAGATGGGGATCAGGATCCAGATCAGGATCCAGATCAGGATTGGGCTCAGGATGAGGATCAGGATGCGATTTGAGATGGGTGTCAGGATCAGAATAGGGATGGGAATCAGGATCGGGATCAGAATCAGGATTGAGATGGGGATGTGGATCAGGATTGGGATGAGGATCAGGATCAGGACTGGGATCAGGATTTGGATCAGGATTGGGATTGGGATCAGGACCGGGATCAGGATGGGGGTTGGGTGCAGGTGTCTCCCATGGTCAATGGACCCTGAGGCCTCCCCTCCCCAGACCCGGCCCTGTCCTGGTTCCCAGGCCCAGCCCCACAGTGGGGTCAGGGTGGGCCCTGCTGCCCCAGGGGTCCCCAATCCAAATCCTGGGGGTCGCTGTGGTGTCCCAGGCCCCATTCCCAGTCCTGGTGTTGCTGTGGTGTCCCAGGTCCCCAACCCCAGTCTGGGGGTCTCTGTGGTGTCCCAGGTCCCCAGCCCCAGTCCTGGGGGTCTCTGTGGTGTCCCAGGGCCGGGGGCAGCTCCAGGCCCCACTGGGGTCACTGCGGGGCCTCCATGGGGGTCTCAGGCCTTGGGTTTTCGACCTTTGCTGCGGATCTCACTGGTACAAATCCGGTTCCCAGGGAAAATGGGCTTCTTCAGTCCCAAATCTCAGTGATTAATTACCCTAATTAATTGCTAATTGATGGATTAGTCCAATCCCCTCCCCCCACCTGCACTTCCTTCCC
>NW_010199741.1:0-396 GCF_000695765.1 Mesitornis unicolor
TGTTCACTTGGGAAGCCATCATTTGCCAGCATGCTTTCTCTGTAGGTGCACAGTGCCTGGTTTCTCTATGGTAAACGTTCGATTCAAACTCACTCCAGAAAGGGTCTAGGACTGAAAGCTGTTGCTGGATTTCTCCTTTCATGGAAAATGTTTCTGTAGCCAAACAAATCTTTGCTCTGTGACCTTGCATGCTTTCTTAGCTAGTCCAAGTTCACCTACTATTTTCATCGTAGCTGATGGTCAATCTCTACTCCCACACCAACGATGATAAGAGTGAATACTGTTGAAGGGTCCTATCTTTTCTATTACGAGGATTTGTAGACTCACAAATCCTGGGGTTCTTGGCTTCTTCCCTGGGAAGCCAACGTTTGCTACTAGCCTTTCTCTGCAGCTGCC
>NW_010199742.1:0-220 GCF_000695765.1 Mesitornis unicolor
GGTCTTCAAGTCTAGTTTGAAGATTTACCTGAAAGCTGTCTCTCACTGTAACTGTTTGAAGATTGTTAACTTGGAGCCTCCTCCTTGGAATGCTGCCTCTCTTAGGTTTAGGCTTAAAGTGGAGGTTAAGTTTGCATTGCACAAGGCGGTGGTCTGTTTGACATTCTGCACTAGGCATCACTCGGGTATGACAGACATAGCGAAAATTTCTCTGGCGCAC
>NW_010199742.1:497-26254 GCF_000695765.1 Mesitornis unicolor
CTCCCCCTTTGCCTGGAAGCACAGGGGGATGGGGGTGGGGGTTTGCGGTCAGTTTTCACACCATGTGCGTCTCAGGAGTAGGAAAAAAAACAACTCAGCCCAGTGTCTCTCCCTCTGCTTCCACGTGGCCCCCTTTCCATAGGGGAAAAAAGTCCTCAGAAGTCCAATATGGGTCTGCCCACACTTGCAGATTCCCTCACACACGAAACTGCTTCAGCCCAAGTCCACAAAACTCCAATCTGGGTCTGCCCATGGTCACAGTTCCCTCACACAAGACCAGTCGACCTGGCTCTCACCACAGGTTGCAAAGGGGAAACCTGGGTTCTGCGTCCTCCTCCTCCTCCCTCTCTTTTCTTTCCTTCAAACCGACCTTGGTGTTCTTCAAAGTTGTTCTCCTCGGGTCTCACTCCTTTCTCCGCTGCAGGTCTTCTCCGATGGTTATGGAGATCCCGGCTCTCTCTCTCTTTTTTTCGGGATGAGGTGCAGTGGGACTTAAGCTTAAGTTGCGGTTTGGGCCAGCCAAGCCCAGCCGGGCAAGTCCAGGGCCGCGCCACCCACACCTGGAGCCGCGCTGGTCAGGGCCGGTGCCAGAGAGAGAGCAAGGCATGCCCTGGACCCCCCATAAATACATTAATTCACAGGGGTGCTGATTGGCTTGGGCCTGGGCAGAGGTGGGGCTGCCCAAGGAAATTTCAGGTAGCTTCTTAAAGGGCCATCTCCATAGCCCTTCCCCCGTTACCAAAGACACAACCAAAAACCCCCTTACAGAAAACTCAATACAGACGTAGTCAATGAGGTGCCAGTGCTTGGATCAAGGATGCATCTAGATTGTCTTCAAGCTGTCTTTCTGCTGAAAGATAATGTTGGTGATGGTGAGCTGATGCTCTGCACAAAACTCTAGCAAGAGGCATCCATTGTCATTGCAGTTTCCAACACCATGCTTGCCTAGTACTCCTTTCCAGGCTTCAGAGTTCTTTCCTACTCTGGCGTTGAAGTCACCAAGGATTATGATCTTATCATCTGCAGGAACTTTTTGGGTGAGGTGGCGCAGATCAGTGTAGAATTTGTCCTTTTCCGCAGGGTCAGCTTGGAGAGTTGGGACATATATGCTGAAGAGAACATGTTGCTTGTTGTGTAATGGGAGGCATAGGGAGATGATGTGATCGGAATGACCTGTTGGCAGTTTTTCAAGTTTGGAGGCAATGGAGTTTTTAATCATGAAACCCCCTCCTGAGAGGTGACTTTCATGCCTGACCAAGAGAGTGTGTAGCCAGCACCATGTTCTTTGAGGCTGCCTTCCTCATGGAGACGAACTTCACTGAAAGCAGCAATGTCGATGTTAAGTCGTGATAGCTCGTGGGCAATTAGAGCAGAACGACGCACAGGATGTCCACTATCCACAGTATCAAGCATGGTTCTAATGTTCCAACATGCGAGTGTCAGTCTGAACACACCTTTGGAGGCAGGTGTATGCCTTTTCTCTTCATGTTTGTTCGACCGCATCAGAAGATGTCCGTTGGCCGTGGTTAGCCAATTGGGTGGAGAGTGGAGATGAGCTTTCATTAGGCCACCTTTTCTAGGCCCCTCTCCGTGTGGAGTAAGCAGTGCTGCTTGGTCATTCAGGATGTTGCCAAACAAGACTGTCATCTCCAGGGTCAGTCTCAAGCGACCAGTGTCCTGAACCGCCTGCATGCAGGGTTGGGTCTGCGGCTTCCAGTGCACCCCATCACCTGCCATTTCAACCCTCGCCTGTCGCTACAGGACTTTACAAATGTGGATGTATCCTTCAAGCCTGTGCAATGGATTTTTTAGGTGAGGCACAGTGTGCGTGAAACTGGCCCCACCCTTTACTCCTAAGCTTCATCTGCCAGGGCCTAGTGAGCTTGGACAGTGACAGCGAAGTCCTCAGGGTGTAGGTTTAGTTAGAGTATCCTTCTCTGAGATGGATGGCCTTACAGGGCTATCTCAACTGAAGGGTCAGACTAAGTGTGTCTGCAGGTAGGATGGGCTCGCTAGCCTCCCGGCAACCATCCTAGGAGGACAACTTTAACCCCAAACTCAGGCAGATGGAGCTCGCTTAGCCCTGTAACGCCATCTGGATCTAAATGCCATAGTAATTGACGCTGCAGGTACAAAAAGCACATCCATGATGAGATGCTGAATCCTGTCACTCGCAGGAGATGAGGAGAGGTGTTTTCTCCATGGTATAGGAGCTGCCAGTCTGCAGCTGTGCAGGCCTGGACCCAATGACTCAGGAGCTGCCTTCTGCTCCTGCCTTTTATGGACCTGCCCAGTATTGTAAAGCACAGTAATGAGGCAATTAACAGAAGACTGAACTCAGTGTGAAAGTTATTTGCAGTAATTCCCCTTTTCACTGGTGCTGAAAGCCACAGTGTTGAATCCTAGCAAGGAAAGCTTTGAATAAATCTGCTAACCAAAGACAGATTTAGGAGAAAAAACATCAAGATTACTTATCTTCCCTTGCAAGGATATTCTTCAGTTGCCTCTCCAAATCAGGCAGAAGAAAAGGGCCTTTGGGTGCACACATGCATTAGGTTGACATCAATCAGGAATAGTTGCATGCAATCGTGTAGAAATTATAATTGTGACACTTGGTTGTTTTTTACCAAAATACATTACATGGATTTTTTTAAAGACAGACTCATAAATCTCTTTCCTCAATTAGAAAACAGTTTAAGTGTAAATTAGTTTAATTTTTTGTTTGCTGCTTGGTTAGCAGACTCTAAGTCAGCCCTCTATACTCAAGAGAATTCAGACTCATAAGTGCATGAGACCAGCCCCAAAGCTACCACTCTGCAGCCTGACTTGTTTTTGTCCTCTCAGAAACCGTCCAGATCAGAAGAATCAATGTCCCTTGCAAAGTGATTCATACTCACTGAAAATCTATGTGACAGAGAGAAATTATGAGCTGGTGGTAAAAACCATTCTCATGGTCTTTCCTACTTGATCTGTAAGAACCAGGTACATGGTTATGACTCAAAAATCTTCCTTCTGGTCTCCTTCCTGGTACTGCCATCCCTCATTGCTTTGGTTAGCTGCTCTCTGGGTTCAACTCGCCTGTCCCTTGTGGTGGTACCTCACCATGCCCCGTCACAAGTAAGTTTAAACAGACCTGTTTGAAAGGGAGACAGGTTAGGTACGGCTATATGAAGGTGGGTGCGGGAGTTTGCCTTGTGTTCCTTCTCTAGTGTTCAGTGATAGAACATTAACAATTTTAGGGCAATTTTAATGTTGAAGGACAGTTCTGCCTCATTAATTCTTCCTATATTTAGAATTTAGAACAGTCAAAATGTTTGAAGGACCAGTCAATCAAGCTGTACTCTTCTCCCTCTTCCCCTTCAACCATATAGTTCCCTGCCTTTCCTTCGCTAAGCCTCTTATGCTCCAAGCAAGCTGGGAAGCAAAGCAAGGGCTCATCTGAAAGGGACAAACTTTGGGCCAAAATTCCAGTATGCCTTCCCCAGAACTTGAGCTGAGGGAGGAAATGATCTGCCATTTGAGTTACAAGCTTATGCAATGTCACAGTGAGCTTGCCAGGATCCTCCAGCAAAGATTATGCAGCCAAGATTTAATATTTATAGCCTAAATAAAAGTACAGGGGAAATAATTTAATTAAAAACACAACAGAGAAGAAATTGGACGCATTTCTCCTGTTCCGTTCTTTGCTGGTGCAAAGACCAACCACTGTGGCATGAGAGATATCCTCATCTGAGCCTTCTGCTTTTCTTTTGAAATGACCATAAAGTTATTCTGCTGTGCTTTTCTGCCTCCTAATGCTATTTCTTTAAAAATAACTTTTCTCTTCATAAGGCTAAGTCAAATGCTTTTGATATGTAGGCTTTTAGTCTGATACTTGAGGGTAAATGCATTCATTTGTTTTCATACACTGATATATTGGCAGTGATCACATTATGGATACACAAGCTATTCCCTGCTTCCTCCTGCACTGTGACAATTTTTGAGTATAATAGCTAATGAAATGAGTATCTTGTGGTAGAATTAAGAAACATGAACATAATTACCAGTGCAATTGCCGTGGCTCTCATGTGGCATGTGCAATTTAATGTCTCTAGCTTGTTCAAAACTGTTTTACAGTCTTAGTTCCCTGTATTATGCATTTGCCTGTATTTATTAGACAAACAAGAAAGTAACTCTTGTCATCTGTACACAAGACTGACATTTTCCCTTCCCCCCAGGTTGATGGAAAGGAGCCAGGTCAGGAGTTGTGGACTTGTATATATCTCTATTTTACATCAGCATTTGTTGTTGGTTTTTTTTTCACTATAAGCTTGTGGATGTCCAACCTTCTTCTGAGCAGTACTGTGCATGAAAACTGACAGGCAAAGGTGCCAAAGTTTCCACACACACACACACACAAACACACACACAGAGCACCAAACAAGCGTGGAATTAATCAAATTTTATCTCCAATGTGCTGCAAGAGAAGAAAATATTACTGCTGCATCAGAGCACCTGGGGAGAGCTGCCATACTCTGGAGATGGGGGGACCACAGAAATAGATAAATTGAAGTTTGTGTTGCTACAGCTTGTGCTATACCTGTTCTGCATATGAATGGAAAGCTTGAGTCTGTGCACTTATCATTTTGGCACCATTCCTGCATTTAAATATTACTTTGTCAAGCCTTCCAGCTTTTTAAAATATAGCAGTTGCTGTTCTCCAAAAGGCTAAGGAATGCAGGGGGAGAGACACCTCTTTCAACCAGTTCCTGTGTCAGTGTTTTGAGGCCGTTCTGGCATAAACACTGATAAATATTTGCTTTTTTGGAAGTAGTGTCGCTGGCTATGGACTTGCCCTCCTCCTTGCTGGGGTATTTAGGAAGGAGTCAGTGAATCACCCTGCTTCTCCATGGTGGTCTCTGGCCTTTACGGTTATGACCTGGCCTGGCCACCTTCGTGTTAAGAGGATTCAGCAGCCCAGCGATGGATGTGGTGGATGCTCACCAGCCCTGAAAACCATCACGTCTCCTACAAATTACTCATCTAATGTGCAAGCTGGCTCTTATGAAAAACTGAAGGTACAGACATTACCAATATTGTTACCCATTAGTAAATTGATAATATTTGGTCTGTGGGTTTTACTGAAAGGGAAATAACCCATACTGTTTGTCCTTGGCCCATATTTAGTTCACTGGAGAGACTTCTGATGTGCCAAATCTGGCATATTTGAGTGATACTCTGCCCCATAAGTAAATTTTCTGTAGCAATTCAGAGTAGTCACACATGTATGCTTAAAAGAATTACAATGTTTTCCTACAGAAGGTTAGGAGACCTAGCATATTTGTAGTAAAGGTTGGAATATTTTCCTTCCTTATAAATGTTTAAGTCATTTGCTTAATGGATGCAGTACTAGCAGATACATCAGCTTGCTTTTATCTATATTCTGTTAATGCAGGCTTAACAGAAAATGTCCTCATTGACTTCTGTCTGGAAAACAACATTTTCTGTGCAAGATAATTTGAGGTCAATCCTTGTTTTATCAAGTAACACACTGAAATTGCTTTAGGGGACTGGAAGATAATCCAGCTGTATCTCACCATGCAGATACTGAAGCAGAAAGGTAAACTCAATAGTGGTGGTTGTGGTTTGTAGCAAAGGCAGCTGCATTTTTAAGAGTTCACATCTGGACCCTCCCATCCTAAGTCCTGGCAATAGAGCAACCCCAGAAATGTTTCCTTCAACAAAGTTGCAAATGGCAAAACCCAACCATAGCTGTGGAATAATGGGGTATGCCTAGAAAATGCCAATGTTGTTGAGGCCCAGAGCTTCCAGCTGTGAGCTCCAAGCATGTGTAGGAGAAGGCTGAAAGAAATGCAGTTAAGCATGAACCTAAGCATGGGTTTTCTCAGAGGGTCATTCAACTGTTGTCAGTGAACCAACACCAGGACTGTTTTTAAGTAGCTGGCTTTCATTTAATTAGGAGCCTATTTAGTGCTGCAATGCTCAGAGTGAACCTTTTCTAGTTCCATTTTTTAATAAAGATCTCAGCTGCACTTATGGTGATGGCAGTATAACATCTTGTTGGTTAGTGATAGGAGGCCTGATTTTTATTTTTCTCAACTTGCCTCATTGCATTAGTCACAAGTAAAACAAAGATGTGGTTATTAGGATACAAGGTTGTCTGCACAGATATAACTTATTTCTCCACTTACAGTCAAAATAAGACATGTGGTCTTTTAGCTTAGTTATCTGAAAAGGTTTAGACTGAGTGGTAATGGTTTTACCAATCAGGTTAAAATTATTAATTATTGTTAACGAAGGTAGCTGGGATACTTTCAGCCCTGCCAGTTGTACCTGTTCAGAGTTACAGGGTCAAAGATATGTATATCTGATAAAGATTAATCTCCCCTTGCTTCAGACATCTAAAAATGTGCTTCCAATCTGCAGTAGGCATCAGGCTCCCTTCTACAGTCGATGTAAAGAGAGAAAGGATGAGAGACGCACCTACACAGGACAATTCTTCCCACTTTCCTTAGACAGATATCTTAAGATGGACTGGTGGATGAGGTAACTCCTCTTGTTCTGCTGATGCAGCTATAGGCAGCCCCTTGGAATCTGACCCAGATACAGGCTAAGTTGGATGAAAAGCTCAACTACAGCATTAAGCAATCTCTGGATCATCTTTACCAGGCACGAACAATGTCCCAGGCTCTTGAAACACAAAGACACTTGTGCTGATCTTGTACAAAGCCACTGTTGCCTGGTGTTGGGCATTGAATGCTTACAGCATCACTTTAGAGGAAGCTGGCCCCATCAGTGAGGATCATCCACATGTCTGCATATTTAACCTTATTCAGGATGTTCGGAGGTGACAGTGAGGAAAGTCACGTACCTGTTCCCTGGTGTGGGAGCTGGGGAACCAGCTTGTGTCCTTTGCTTTCTTCTGTTTTAATTTCATTCTCATCTTTCCACCGTACACACCTGATTGATGCTGAATACAGCCCATCCCTTGGGGAATGTAACAGTCATTTTTAGCAGGGAAATGGTCTTGCAATCATAAAAAATTGATGGCTGTTTGAAGCAGCAGTTAATTTTGCTTGAGAACTGCATCATTAACCTACAGCACAACGTACACATTATGGACACATTTATAAATGGGAGAGAGTGTAGACTTCAGTTTCTAATTTCCTTCTTGCGGAGACTCATAAAAATCACAGGGAAAACACTGCCTTTGACATACTGCTGTGCCAGACCAGCTGCTTCTGCAGCTCCTTTCAGAGAAAGGATGGTTCTCTGTGGTCACGTCCATGGACTAGGGCAGAAGAGAGACCTTTTTGCTCTTCCTTAGGCAGGTGGGTGACTTTGGTATCTCTGTAGTGATGCCAGATGTTCTGTGGCCATCTGACTATCCCCACACACAGCAGCCCAGCAGCGTGAAAAGCTGGGATGCCAGGCACGAACCACCCAACCTGTCAAGCTTCGGTCACCAGATGTCTTGGCTGGACCAGAACACCCTGGAAAATATTGTTTCTCATCCTCACAAGTTTCTAAGGTGCCGCTGTGTCCCAGATTTTCAACTGGGACTTGGCACTTCCTGTCTGACCCTCTAAGCCCTCACGGAAAACATCTGCAAACTCAACCATCTCAGTCCAATAACTTGCATTGTGAGTCATATCCATGATGTGACCTGAAACAGTAGGTGTGTCCTGAGCTTCACGTGGGGTCACATCACTCAGCATGGGAACCAAAGGTGGGGAACATCCAACACTACATTGGGAATGTTGTTCCTGCATCACATTTATTTAAAGAGTGGTTTAATATCTTCACCCGCAGCAGAAAGCTCACATGTGTATGTCCAGAAGCACCAAACACTCTGTCCAAGTCAGGAAGAGCTGCTCCATGTGGATTTCCTAGCTCAAGACAGACCTGTTTACCCATGAACTCACTGCCATCACTGTCTTGGTGCTCCATTTCTCTACCTGTGAAGAGAGAGCACAATAGTTGTTCCTTTGTCAGTAGTTTTGTTTAGATTGAACAAGTTTTATAATGATTTTTTACACTGTGTAAACTATACATTAAGCTGATAATAAAGGAGGGAATTTAGATCAATTTGCCCTAGCCAATGATCAAGCCTAGCTGTTTATTATGAATTGGTAAACTTTTCTGCAAGGCATTTTGGGTTTGAGGGTTTTTTGAGTGATAGATAAACAAGAATTTTGCTGTATTTTTCAAGCAGAAGACATAAATATAAAAAAATAAAATCACCATTTCACAGCATCACATTTCTCAGGTGTGTTCAACCCATTTCAGCACCACAGTTCCAGAAATGCACCTAAATTTGTCCAGCTATGAATTTTGTCCAAGATGACCCTATATTTCCTTCACTTTCATATAAATGCCCACTGCAGTTATCTTTGAAAAGGACTAGAAGTTCACAGCTAGCAACCTGGTTCTCAGTTGCTCCTAAATACAATGGAGTTAGGGTTGCTAAAGAGGAGTTTGCAAGTTAGAGGAAGCAGTGGAAATGATGCTGGTCAGTGGCAAAAGAGAGGAGGATTCTCTATTTTATTGCAGCTGGGTAGTTCAAGCAATGCACTTTGTTGTCTTCTGCCTGTTTTTCAAAGACAGCGACATTAGCAGGAACCGTAAACAGCAAAAAGTGGTGTCTGAGAGCTTACTGTCAACAAGCGTCTTGTCGAGCTGTGTGCATGTGTCATTTACATACAACCTCAGGGGCGTTTGCTGATAAGACACAATCTACTTGCCGTTCTCAAAGTTTAAAAGTGATGGCAACAGCACTCTGGTTATGCTGTGGCCTTATATACTTTTAAAACACATAGGTGAGTGGATCAAAAACAAATTTTCCAGGGCATGTTTAGAGCCTGTAATTGACAGTCTTATTTCTCAAGCATACTCCTAAAATTTCCATTCCCCCTTTTACGTTCACTATGGAAATTAATTTGGTACAGAAAAGTTATTCTTGGCAAAAGAGACATGTGTCTTTGGGAAGTTTCATAGTGCAACCAGTCACTAAAACCAGACTTTGCTGTCCCAGCAGCATACCTGTAAACAGCTGGGAGTGAAAAGAGAGCTTAGAAATATCCCTCTTCCTAGTTTTTATTTTTTATTTAGAAAACAAACAAACTGGAAAGATTTCTTTGCTCAGGGAAGGAGAGGACTGAAAGTGCTAGTGAGAGCTGAGCTTAGCGCTGGTAGCAAATGCGTGAATTACGTTCAGTTCTGCTGGCGCCCTGTGTACCTGATGTACAGAAAGCTGCTGTTTAGCTGGGCCACTCCTAAGCTGTAGGATAAAAGTATTTTCCTTACACTCCCAGCTTGCCCTCTTTAGCTACTGACATATGCATCTTAAGGGACTTGCATATTAAAGAAATAACCCTATGAGGCTGTGCCTGTCTGTAGACAGAAGGGAGGACATTTTGGGCCACAGATCCACCCAAGCAGCCTCATAAGGTCTGAGTGTTGCATTCATGGTTTTACTGGACCTACAGGCTACTTTGGGGGACTCAGTGTGCAGGAAAGCTGAGCTGTGAACGTGGAGCATCTGCTTTGCTCTGCATTCATTCCCTGTGCAGGCACCACGTGCATTTCACATTTGTGGGATGCAGGTTGCTTTGTTCCTCATGCAGTTCAAGCACAACCATGTCAGAAGTTGATATGCTGTGCGCTGTAAGTCACCATCTTGCTCGCTGCACACAAAATATTTCATTGGAGGTCCTTGCTCTAAAGAGGATGTGGACATCCTCTGTGGGGGCAGAAAGTGCCTGTTCCCAGCGAGTGCTTGCTGGGAATATTCTGGAGTCCTGCTGCACGGCTGAAGGTTGTGGGTACTACAATAATACAAACCGTAGTGAGTAACTGGGACTTTCCTCTCAGCCTGGCCACTGACATGCTAGATGACCATGGAGAATCATCTTACCCTGCCTCCGTGCCTTCCCTTGTCTGTCTGAGTAAACCATTACCAGAAATTAAAGGTACTAATCATGTGAGCATGCGCTGTGGAGCAGGGGCTTGCGATACCACCTGCACAGCTTGTAATCTCCATAGGGATGCGTTAAGCTCTCTTGGGTTCGCTGTTCCCCATTGCGCTCCTTCTCCAATCCTAAATGTCACAAGAGGGTTAATTCCCCTTCCAGGTGAGACAGATCCTGCCATCTTTAAGCAGCAGTAGGAGCTCCACAGTCTGATCTTGGTAGAAGCGATATCTTGATCAGCTCTGTGGAAAATGGCAAGTTAGTGGGTCCTGACCCCCAGCCTGGTGATTCTTTCCAGAGAGCAAATAAATTTGCTGTTGGCAAGGGAGGCTTCTGTATTGCAGACAAATGTCTGTTACAAACCAAACTGGGACCAAGCCAAAAATAATTACTGGAGATTTAAGAAAGTATATCAGGATTTTGCCCTATGGACCTTAACAAGAATGAGAAAGCTCCATTACCTTGCCCTAGATGGAAGCTTATTTTTCTTCTTATGAATTAAATAAAAATGACAGAAGAAAGTACAGTGAGTTATTAGAGCTGGTAGCTCAGTCTGACCTTTTCCACTCCAAAATCTAATCCCAAAGAAGCAGGATTCCTGGAAATCTAATTTTGCCATCAAGGCTGATTAATTATTTGATGGTGCAAGTGTTGGCCAGCCAAACAGTTTACCTTTCCTGCATGGCTGCTATTCCAGTTTACAATGTAGACTCAGAGAATAATCAGGTTAGAGCTTAAACTGAGAAGCTGTAGGGAATTTCACACATTATAACTGGCTTCACTCCCACACTATTTTTTTAAACAAGCAAAATTAGGTGTCTATAAACACAAGAAAACACAGCTTTTAGAGGGATGGGGTATTATAAACAGATACTTTGATTGCTGGTGATACAATGGTAGAAATTTTGATGTGGTAGATATTTTACACAACTTCCCTTTGTTTTTAAGTGATGTATGTTTGGGACCCGCAACCAATCAAAATGTCTTGCTGACAGAATTGCAAAGCCAAGTAGCTTCAAGTGCTGAAGGGAGAAGGCACTTTAGGCACAGGTCACTGGTGGGAGACCACTGCTGCAGCTCTAACACAGGGTGAAATGAAGCAGAGCAAGAATCTGGGTGTCAGGGTAGCCCCATGATGCTGGCGGCAGCACCTGCTTGCTTCCTTGTCTGCTGAGGCTTCAGACCAGACCACAGTCCCCACACCAGCCTTGAGAAGCCCTCTGCATGGGAGCTGTGCTGTGCAGGTAAGATGCACCACTGTGCTTGCAGTATGCAGGCACTCAGCCTACACTGCAAATGCAGGGTCTTGTGAAAATTGTATCATCTCTTCCTTCAAGTGGATAATACTAGGTAAAATGACAATTTCTTTTGACTTGGAATTATGATTTTCTGCAGTGCCAATGGAAAACTGCAGGGAAAGGTATGGTATGCATTTTACACCCTTATAGTTTTTGTACCCAGAAATTTTGCTAAGTGGAATTTGAAAATTTTGAATACTTCTTTGTTGTTTTGAGACAACCAGCAGTCTTGCTGGATGCAAGACCATGCAACACTACTGGCCGCACCACGTATGTGCACTTATTTTTGTCCTCGGAATTGTGCTTAGGCATCTGGAAATCCTTATCTGTACATGACAGTGAGGCACTGGGGTAGATTATCCAGGAAGACTATGTTATCTTCAGTGCTGGAAAAGCTATCTGTCAAGTGTGGCATATACCTAGTTCATCCCTGCAAGGATCAGGTCATTTCCAGCTCTGTATTCATTAACTCTATATACAAATAAATCCAGAGAAATGTGGGGATGCCCACTGTAGCGTGGACATTTGGCTTGCAGCCTCCCTACAAATAAAATCTCTGACAAGAAATGGCAATCCTGGAAACAAACTCCCCCTCTTTAGAATAACCCTCTTTGTAACTTGTCACACATCCCTCTCAATGACATTTCTCTGTTTCTGCTGAGACAAGGACTCATCTGTAATTCTCAGTAGAAGAAGTGTACATTATAAATACTGTGTTCCCCCCTGCCAAAGGTAAAGAAGGGAACAGCAAATCAGTTAAGAAAGGCATTTTGTTAAAAGCATGTTTCTCCGTATGACTGTGGTTTGGAGTATATTCTGTTTATGAAGAGGGCTTTCTCCCAAAGGTGACTATCTGCCAGGGAGACTAAAATAGTCTGGTGTGAGCTTCTCCCTCACCCCTTTCTGTATTCCAAGGCCATTACATATCAGTTCTCAGTGCTGTTCTGTTTCCCCCATGCTATCCTGCTCTGGTTGTGGCTTATGGGCAAAGCTCACTCAAGTCAAAAAGAATGAAAAAAGAAATAAGCTCAAAGCTCTGAGCTGGGGTTGACTGTAGGAGAGCATACAGCCCACAGCACAGGCTGCAGACATTTCTTGTCTTATTCATCTCTTCCAGATCTTTGCAGTCATCCTCTCAGAAAAATGCAAAAAAAAAAAAGGAAAATATTTTCATAAGATTTGTAATGTCTAGGGCAAGAAAGAATTTCCAGTCAACCCCCTCATCCCAGCCACTGTCAAACCTCCCAAAAGCCATGCGAATTATCACATTTAAAGTAGTAATACAAGAGAACATTTACTCTGAAGTTACAAGGAATACCCACTAATTCCTTTTTCAAGCTGTACACGTGGTAGGAAGCCCCTTTCTTCTAAAGCAAAGTCCTGTTGAGGGGTTTGGTAGGCGCCTTTTGTGTGGAGCAGCTGAAATGTGGTGGTGATGGTAATCTGCTCAGGCCAAGGCCTGGTTTTAAGGTTCAGGGGAGCATAAAGTCATTGGTGCTGTGCTGACTCTGAGATGCTCTGGTGTGACAGCAAGGACCATCTGAGTGTATTTATCAATAGAAAATGACAAAAAGAAGAAACAGGCTAAAGGAAGATTCTAAGCTCTATTGATACAGACATGGTCACCTTCAGCACAGCCATGTTATACCACTGTTTTAGCAGCTTCATCCTTGGTTCAAGTGGAAAAAAGCCCTCAAATCTTCCCAGACGTAAAATACTGCTTAGGTGAAACAAGCAGACAAAGTTCTTGTATCTCTGACATAAGGTTGAGGTTGTGGACAATTATTTTGCAAAGGAGGGAGTTGAAAGCAGCTGAGGTTTTACTTTTTCCCCTCTGTTTTTCATTCTTTCATTCTCTTTGCCCAGCAGCTCTGATTTCAGGAGAAACCTTCAAGTGAATGACACTGACTTACTTACTCTTCACTCCACTTCTTGGTGAGACCAATGTGAGTTCATTGCAGAACAAAGTGGTGGTTGCACTTGACCACTGGCCTCTCCTCACTTACGAATGTCCAGGATCGGAGGGTGCTCAGCACTTCCTTGCCACAGGCCTTTCATCCACAGCTGTGTGGTGTCCCTACCCAAAGCCACCCTTGTCACCTGAGTAACCCTGCTCCCACCAAGAGGCGGTTGGAATGCCTGTCATGGTGGCCTCTGCCTGGACCTCAGAGACCTGCCTTTCACAGACCTCACCTCTGTCACCTGCCGACACAGTGCACGGCTAGGGCTAGCGATGGGGCTCAACACCCAGCTGGCAGCTTTGGGGTGACTTCCAAATGATGGGGGCCAGGGTGGTAGTGGGTCTGTTTCAGTGGTAGACTCTGGTGCAGGTGACAGGAAAACGTGGCGCAGTTGGGTCTGAGGGGCCCTGCAGTTGTCTGCGACTTCACTCCCCACAATAGCCATATGCAGCACTATCACCCCTATTAAATCACTGGGTGATGTGACTTTACATGCAAGCTCTGCAGCCTGCAGCTGACTGCTAACGAACTTGTCCTGGTTTACTGGAATAGAATTTTAGAGTTGGTTTTCTGTTGAGGAAAAGGACTAAAGCACTCTATTTCACGGGAACAAAGTGATAAGACTTTGTTATAGTTTTCTGCTAATGCTGATAAGTGATGCTCAAGGTTGTCAGCAGTCTTGAGATAAACAGGTGCAGAGGCTGGGAGAAGCCGAAACCTGGGGTAATTGTCCCCAAGCTGACCTCTGGCTGACCTATTAGTACGATGGCATACCATAAAAGTCACATTCACTATAAACTGGGGAGTCTGCAGGGGATGGCCCTTCTTCCTCCTTCTCTCTTCCATGGCTGATATCTCAAGAGGGACTTTTCTAGCATCCTACCCCTGAGACCTACTCCTCCACTATATTGGCTGAGTATAACTCTATGTATATTACTACTGTCATTAATATTATTTTTATTATTATTATTTTATGAAATCCATATATATTTCAATCCAAGAATCTCCTTTCCTTTTCCCGATCCCCCTGCCTGGGTGGGACCATGAACCGGTACCGTCAGGCGCCCGCACCGGGCCGCCAGGTGGCGCTACAACCGCACGGCCTCCGTCCCCGGGGCTTCCCCGCTCGCTTCCCCGTAGTGCCGAGCCCCCCTAAGGGCTTCCCGCTTCGCCGAGGAGCCCGCACCCACCCGGTCTACCCTCTCCTACCTTTCCGTCTGAAAGGTAAACCCGAGGGGGTGTTTTTCCCCCACCGAAGAGGTATTTGGGTTATTCCCCACTCGCGTTCGGGCAATTGCCATGCAGCCGGCCCACAGTTTATATATAATTCAAGATTATAATGAAGCTGCTATAAATCTAGAGGGGAGCCGTGTATCTTCAATAACTCCTCCCAAAAGCTCGTTTATCACCAAGGATGGAAAAGCCTGGGGGGCTCCTTTGCTCGCTGTGATGGGCGAACAGGGGGCAGGGAACTGAAGTGAAGCTGCATGGAGAGTGGTAAGAGGAGGTTAAAAGCACCCCTGTCATAGGGCTCACCCGCAGCTCTTTTTCCTGTAACTGTGCTTCACAGAAAGGAAAAAAACATATATAAATAAAGCAGGAGATTTGGGAGCTTCTCCTCCCACTACCAAAAACGTCCTGCTGAGGTATCAGTTAGAAGTCTGGCTCTGACAGAGTTGTTTTGTGCTGCCAGTACAGGCAACTCCTGGCCAAAAGCAGGCTAAAACTGGGAAATGGAGCAAAAAGGGGGCAGGTTTTGTATCAAATGGTTGTTAACCGTGGTGCCAGCAGCTGTCAAGGGCTGGAGGAAGCAAAATGTCCATACTTTGGTTCCCACATCAGCCTGTGCCTGAGACCTGGAGAGCCAAAAGGGCCACTGTGGCCATGAGGGTCAGTGGGGGACAGGGGTCCCCCCTCACCGCAGGCCATGTGCCACCTCCTCTGCACCCCACAGCATTTCTGAGGGCAGGAAACCCTGCTGTCCCCTCTGCCTCCTGCTTCCCTTCTCAGGGCTGCAAAACTCAGTTTTGTTGGAGCTGCTGAGGAGCCTTGATCTGACCCTGCTGCACTGCAGTTGCACAGGAGGAGGAAATTGCAGTTTAGCAGAAGGCCACCCAGTTAGCTGTGATCCAGGGCCTCCCTTCTGCGAGCAGCTCAGTGTCGGGGAATTCCTGTCCCTGTCCCAACAGATCTGGCTCTGTGTAGGCAAGAGGGCAAAACTGAGTTAATTTTCAGGCCCAAGTCCTTATTTTGTATTTTTTCACCCTAAAGGTCTCTGGTTTTCATTATATGTAGGGCTGGCCCTGGGAGCCTAGAAAAATTCCAAATGTCTTAAGGATATAGAAACACCAGGCTCTTCTTCCTTTGCAGGGGTCTCTTTAATAAGCCACACATGAGCCTTAAGACTCACAAGCAGCACTCAGAACTCCCCATGTCCGTGTCCCATGTCCTGTCGCCTACCCACCCTGATTTGTAAATGTGTATCTGCTTGGGGGGTAGAAGATAAAAGCTGCTCATTTGGTCATCAAGAGTTAAATGAAAGGGCAGCACAGCTCTCCTTACCTCCTCTAGATCTAATACAGCATCCTGTCAGGCTGCATGGGTATTGCTGCCCTGCATCTCTCACTTCCCTCTCCAGTGGAAAGAGAAGGACAGTCCCTGATGGCTCCAGCAGCTGCTGGTCCTTTCTGCCCTGAGCTAAGCAGGCTGCGTTGGTGTCAGGAATGTGCTGAGATCATCCCGTATGGGGAAGCCAGGACTAAAACTGCCTGGCGTGTTGTGTGCATCAATCCAAGGCTGATACTATGGATGAGAAAGGGGTTTCACAGTTCACACAAGATATGAAAGAGGGAGAGGAGGGATGATTTAACTAATCATCTTTTACTCTTACCTGGAACTCTGTACATCCACATATTGACCCATGGTCACCCACAGATTGTAAACCCACTAGGAGAGCAGGCTGTCTTTTTCTTCAAGGTATATCCAGTACAAGATACTCTGGTGGACTTTTTCACTGATTAGAGATCTGTAATGACACCGTGGGTAATTTGCAATGTTGAACATCATTGATTGCAAAGGCGAAAGTGCAGAAAACAGCCAGGAAGCTTGTTCAGTTCAGTATTAGTTGGAGAGTAGATGAGACAGACCATATAGAGCTGTGATACTGAAATAGTACAAGGAGACAAGCAGCTGCTGCTGTAAGAGAAATAGTTAAGGTTAACACAAACAAGTACATTGGGATGGAAACACTTAAATGCTGTATTCTGGCTTGCTCTCCCATTTCTGGTTAGTCCAGAAGTTTTTAGCTTTTCCTGAAGCATTAATGGCCACTTATGACAATACCCGTGTTATCTGCACTTTGGAGGTAAAGGTGCTGAGGCACAGAAGGTGAAGCACTGGCCTTACACAGTGTCTTAGTAGTAGAGGTAGAAGCAGAATACAAGTCTGCTGATGACAGTACTAGCAGTATTAGCCTACTAATGATATTGCTGTAGGGAAGAAAAGACAGTACCTGGAGGGCATGATGGTAACATCTCACTCTTTGTGAAGGATTGTGCTAGTCCAGAATTGGAGATCCTCTTAGTGTGTACTGAATATAAATAATTTGCCTGCAAATCTGAATGATAAAGAAAGAACTGCATCGGCTTGCCTTTGAAAAATTACCTTTATTACACCAATTGCTAAAATTGCTGGGAGTAACAGATGCTAAAATTGAGCTACTGAATTAGGCTCAAATGGAAACTGTGACAACCAGCCTTAAAGTGGAGAAAATTGGATTTAGGAATTGGACCTTGGGCATAGCAGGATGTCTAGGAAGTTGCTGTGCTATAGCTGATGAACTCATATGGAGCATGGATTTCATGCTGGTGAATAGCAATGTAATAAATGTTCTACAGAAACATTACAAACCCAGGCTGGAGAAATTACCTTTAAAGAGGTGACCCAGGTGAGAAAATGCTTTGTAGACAAGTAATCTACTGTGAGCAAACTGCAGCCTTGGAGGGCTACAGTCACAACCCTGTGTGTGGTATCTTCCTGGTGCATGAAGGAGGAGGAAGAAAATGCTCTTTGAAACAGAGTAGAGAGAATGGGCAAATGCTTTTGGGAGATTTCCAGGGTCAGGCCTCTGTTACAAAGACTCTTGAAGGACAGCACCTCTGATGGATCAGGAAGACCTGTGGCAATGAAAACAGCTGTGCCCTTCAAGCATGGTAGGTTCTGGTTCCAGAGGAATGGATAAGGGAGAGGTGGAGGCAGGTGTAGGAAGTTTGGAAAGGGTCTGAACACAGAGGTAAGTTAGGTCTGAAAGGCTTTCTGGAGAACACAGTAGGGTTTATTAATGTCCTTCTAATACCAGCTTGCTTCATTTGCACAAGGAAAAAGGATCCATTACTGTTACCCAACTCACAGATGATAGTTTCTAGTCTTGAAGAATCCAATTCTCTAAGTATTTCACATGGAAGAATCTCTTTGAGAAATACTTGTGAGCACCTTTGCTTGTTGGGGTGAAAAGGCCTGTAAGGGTTCATAGGGCTAGTGCCTAAAAGGCATTAAGGATAAACAACAAAAAAAGCTCCTTAACAGTTCTACAAAACCTTTTTTCCGATGGACTTTCCTGATGTGTAAAGAAATACAGCAGCTTTGTGGTATTAAACTAAAGGTTGTTGTTGGTTTCTTAGAGACCCATATTGCAGTTCTCCATCTGCCTGCTGGTTTCCATATTTATATCTGGTATTAGGACTCTTTAGAATGCAGTCGTCATTGTTGGCACGAGCTATCAATATATTCCTTAAAATAATCAAATGAGGTCAACGTGTTGGTTTTTTAATTCCGGAATAGGAATTCATAGTTTCAGCATTTTGTAGTTCCTGTGTGTAAAGAGTCCACATCCGCTGGCAAGCGCTGAGCAGAATCCTGGTGAAGCTCTCAGCCTCAGTGCAGACTTTCTACTCAGTTTGGGTGACCTAACTTAATCCATCTCCCTGTCTCAACTCCTTATCGGTGAGATGGAGGTGATAACACTACCCCATAGGGGTGACACGGGAATAAATGTAATCAGGAGATTGTGCAGGTGTTATTGTACAAACAACCACAAAATACCTAAGATTTCTTATCTAAATACAAAGGTTAAGCGGGCGCCAATACAGTTGCACTCTCGAGAGGTAGCTGGTTTGCATTCTTTTCGCTGATAAAAGGCAGCGTGCTTTGTCCAGTTTCAGACCATTCATCAGGAATGCAGTCCTGCATTATTGGACTTCTTTTCAGCTGCAAAACGAATTGCCACGGACATAGCATGTGGGTATGTAATGCTATCTGAAATGCTAAGGATCAGATTTCCAACAGAGCTGCACACTCTAAATGGAGATTTGGCATTTTCTAAGAGGGTTCATCTCCCATTGAGAACAAGAAGAGACTCAGGGAGCTTAAGTGCTTTTGAAAAAAAAATCTGGCCTCTTCGCAGGAGCTGAGCTTTCTTAAGACTGAAAAAATGGAGGAGAGGAGTGTGAAATCAAACCATAAACGAGCTCGGAGCAACGGCACCCTGTGACCTGGCCGGCAAATGGAATAGCATGAGCATAACCTGCGCGCTGATGGAGAGAGAGGATTATTACAGAACTGATGAGACACCTGAATCAGAGCTCCAGAAGGTTAACACGCTTGGCACAAGACAGAAGTTGGTCCCTACGAGCAGCTATAGCTCTTCAAAGCTCTTCCAAAATTGTTTTATCAGTGCTGTGTGCATCAGTATGGTGCTTTTTAGCCACCTATGTGGCCTTAAAGTCCTAATCCTGTTCTGTCTAGGGTCAAATTCAAAGGCTTTTCCCTGCCCCATCCCCTTAAGCTTCTGATACGACTTTCATTGTGAGGCAGGCAGGGATTATACTCATTCCTGGCTACAAAAATGCACACCTACATTTTCTTATTACGAGAGGCATCTTGCTGCATTCACACACACTGACCACTCTGTAGAAAGATTTTAACTTTCAGTTGGATTGAAAAGCTATGAAACTATCCAAATGATATATTTTTTTCCTGTTTCTCAGTCACTGTTTTTTTCTCCAGTTCTGAAACTGTGCCTCGCCTTGAAATTTTGTTTCCTGGGCTGTGTTGTGAAAGACTGTTTAGCCCTGGTCACTGAGGAGTTTGAATTGTTGATACATTCCTAGGTGAACTACCTGTCATAGAGGAGAAAGTCTGCCAAACACCTTCCTTGAGGGGATGAATCCTGGTACAGATTAAACAGTGTTAATGGCTGGCTTTTTTATGTAGATGAAAACCTTAGCAAGTGCTTAACAAAGTGATTTGCAGCAACAGCCACGCAAGTCCCTCTCCTCCATCCATGTTATACCTGTGTGCAGCCCCACGTTATACTGAGCTTCTCAATATCCACTTCACAGGCAATACCGTGGAGGAGAAATCAAGCCATGGAGAGCCGCTCTATTGCCCCTGTGGTTCAGGCAAACCCATTTCATCCAAAAACACTGGCAATGTGGTTGCATTTCTTGCCCTCTGTGCGGATCAGGCACCAGACCCAGGTATAGCCCTTGCTCATGGCCTGGAGAAGATCCAGCCCAGTGTGCATATGGGGATTCCGAATTCACTTTCTTCTCTCTGTAATGGAAAGGTTTTAAACCGAAATGCCAGACACCATTAAACTGACACTTATTTGCCTTCTGTCTAGGGTAACTGGTAGATCAATATTTTATGCTAAATACAATATTTTACAACATAACTGACTTGAAAATATAGAAGAGTTGAAATGTTTTGCTTTTCAGGTTTTATGTGCAGTAAAATGATAACTGGTATCAAATAGGTGTAATTTAATTTTTATGTGACTGTTTCTCCCTCTCCAATTCTCAAATAAAATGCTCAGCACCTTTTAAAAACCCCACCTGCACCAAGAGACTGCTTTTTGTTGGCCTCTAGAGCACCGGTTTTAATTTGCTAACAGGAAAAAAATCTATTGAAGGAGGATTAAACAAGCTAAGAGACATTTTTAGAATGGGAGAGAGAAAGTGAAATAGCAAGCAACGAACTCCAGGAAACAAGGCTCAAGCATAGGATGAACGGGTGCAGCTGTAACTGTGCACCCTCTTCTGCAGTGTGTGTTCAGACTGTTCACATTCTGCCCATTTTGCTGGCAAGTCCTGCAGCCAGACCATCCTGCTGTCCATTGTGTTGTGGAGAGCAGAAAAAGCAGAATGGCTATTGCTCTTTAAAAAGGCGTTTCAGCTTCTTTAAACCATTTGGTCCTGTTCAAAGGAATCTCCCTGGCAGACTGTATAACCTTGCTCTTCATTCAGCCCAGGGTGACCTTCCTCCCCCATTTTGTTCCTCAGCAAGATGCTGTGCAGAGAGGAGTCTAAATATATATATCTGGAAGTACAGATGTGGGAGATGTTCTCTGAGCCCAGCAAAGGGGACCCGCTCTGCTCCTGGAGCCGTCCCTTACTGTCGGTGCCCAATCTGTACCGTGCGTGAAGTCAAGCAGAGGTGGCAGGAGGCCTGTATGGATGAACGAGAATCTCCAGACAAAATCCAAATATAAAAAGGAAGAATACAAGAGATGGGAGCAGGGACAGGTGACATAGGAGGAATGTAGAGACACTGTCTGAGTATGCCAGAGCCCACCTGGATTTGAATCTGGTGAGGGCTACGAAGGGCAACAGGAAGTGATTCTACTGCTACATCTGTAGCTAAAGGCAGAGTTGGCAAAATGCAGGTCTGCTGCTGAATGGGACAAAAGACATGGAAAAGGCTGAGGTAAGTACTCAATGTCATTGCCTTGGTCTCTACTGGTAGGAGTTGCCTTCAGAAATTCCAGGCCCCTGAGAGCAGAGGAAGAGTCTGGAGCAATGAAGACTCATCCTCAGTAGAGGAGGTTCAGGTTAGGGAGCATGTGCACAAACTGGACATACAATATTCTGTGATTCCTAATATTCTGTGATACATAAATCCATGGGACCTGCTGGGATGCACACCTGAGTGGTGAGGAAGCTGGGTGATGTCTCTCCACAACCACTTTCATTATCTTTTGAAAGGTCACACTGATCAGCATTGGTTCCTGAATACTGGAAGAAAGCCAAAGTCACTCCTGTCTGCAAGAGGGGCAAGAAAGAGGATCTGGGGAACTACAGGCTGGTCAGCCTTACCTCAATACCTGGGACAGTAACGGAGCAGCTACTCCTGGAAACCATTTGCAAACATAGGAAGGATAACGAGGTGATTGGGAATAGTCAGCATGGATTTGTGAAGGTGAAAACATGTTTGACCAACCTGGTAGCCTTCTGTGATGAGACGACCAGCATGGTAGACAAGCAGAAAGCAGTGGTGGTTGTTTATCTTGACTTCAGTAAGGTTTATGACACTGTCTGTCAGACAGACAAACTGATGAAGGGCTGAGACTTTGAACCCCGGTGTTTAGAGCTGACAGGTGTCCTGAACTCCAGTCCTTGCTGCAGGGGCTGTTTCTACCTACATTATTATTGGATAATGTATTTAACTGGGGGCTCCCAGGTGGACATAGCTGCAAAATGAAGTCATGGAAAGGGACAAGATGTAATATACAGCCTCCCCCACAGCACCCCCTGAGGACAGCTCAGCTCTCTGTTCCTTGACAGTCTTGAGCATCTCTCTCTCTCCTGGGAGCTTGAGGATCCCTCTGTGGTGATAAAATGCCTAATTGCTTTCACGGAATTACTCCCCAGAAGCTCCTGGTATACAACTGTGGTTCCATTGTGTTACTTGTACATTACGTGGTTTTCCAACACGAGGATTTGCTGAATGGACTGTATTTCTTTGCTCTTTGAACAGTAAAAACCTGGAAGCCATCTTCTTTATTCTCAAAGGATGCAAGCCCACACAACTCTTGCCAATATAAATAAGGTTTCAGCTAGTTAAGGATTGCTGAACTGAGCTCATGGTGTACTACAAATAGTAAAAAAAAAAACCCTTACATTTTTTGTTGCTATTTACGTGGCTCAAGTAGACCATCTGCTTCTGAAACAGCTCATGTATTTCTGGATTTGGTTATGAACTGACCAAAGCATTGCAAACAGCATTCATTTGCAAAGATATCTCTTTTTATACACAACATGAGACTGGCAAGAGAGCGGTGTCAGACAGGGATGGTACAACTTCAAATTGGCACAGCCATGTCCTCGTCATTTCACTTCACTGCCTCCTCATTTGTATCAAACAGGGAAAGTTTTAAAGGGCTGTTACTGTAACGGGAGCATCCAATGAATCTCTTATTTGTGGCAAAGGAAAGCAGTCCTTCTAAGGTGACTTCACTTGGCCTCCTGTGATTCACATGGGATGTAGAATTACGGCATTTGTTCTTCAACAGAATTATGGATGAGACCCAAGACTAACTGAGAGCCCAGTTATTTCTTCCTGATGCATTTCATTAATAGCCCCTGCACCTCTCACCTCTCTGAAATTGGCAACTAGTGAGGTGCCTGTAAGAGGCTAATTGCCTCCAGAGTCAATTTTCCTGGAGCCACTGCTTAATCTCCTGGTGTTAATTGCCAAATTCAGGGGTGATCAGAGTAGGCAGGGGGCACAGGAGCTGTATGCACATTAGACCTATGTAGCAAAATGCAGAAGGTGTTCAACTCTGCTCCGTGATGCCACAGCAGAGCTCAGCAAGGGGAAGGATGACGAGGCACTAGCAGAGTGTAAATCCTGAAGGTTTTGCTGCATGTTTTATTCATTGCCCTCAGGTTACTACTCTACTTGAGAGCTAGAAAACGGGTGGGGTGAAATCTTAGCCCTGAGGAGGCCAAATAAAAAGTGTCAGAGATCTGACTGGGATGTCTGTACCACTTGATGCTGGGATGACACTAGCACCGTTGTGATGGGTTTGGAAAGAAAAAGATTGGAAGTGCAACAGCTCTATAGCTCAATTCTCTGTTTTGCCATGGGTTTTCAACTTGATGTTTCCAGACAGAAGTCTGAATTTAATCCTAGGGTTAAATGAATCTCTGGCGACTTCCACTGAGTTGATCCTACCTACATCAAGTTACATCTTCAGTGTTTTCGACTCGTACTTTTGTGTCTGGTTTTGTAACATAAGGTGACTGAGTACCTTACTGAGAGAGAGCAAACTGTGCTATTATTTTTAAAAATCAAAATGCACAAATGACTGTGAAATTATACAGAATGTAGTGTTGGCCAAAAATCTGACCTGTGTTTATTGTTTGCTGAATTAATGGGAAGGAGGTATGTTTGATGAGATGCCTATCTTGCACATCATCTGTTGCAAAAATCCTGCTAGGCTCCTCTTTCATTCTGTCAGACTGGTGGCTTTTGAGCATCCCAGTTTACAGCTTCTGTCTAGACTATGGTTTGACCTTTTGTTCCTTGTGTCAGATGGTGACTTTCAAGAGCCCGAGTCTGCTGCCGTTGATCAGAGATGGGAGTGAGTATTCCCCTAACCTGAGCAGCTGGAACATCTGCTGGGGGGATAAAACCATCAGTTGTCTGTCTGCATGGTTGAGTGATAAGAGATTTTGGCTGGGGGGGCTGTGTTAGTATGCATGACAAATGTTTTATCTTGCAGTTTACAGTATAATGATAATTTTTCTAAAGAAATAAAGATTACTTTAGATCTATTTTTAAAAATAATCCTCTTTTTCTTTTTTTTTTTCTACCTGCACCCAGAGGAGAAGAAAATAGAAATATTCTGTCACTACGACATATTGCAATGGACATTTTGCAAACAAATAACAATTATTAAGTTAACTTATAAACTTCAGTCTGGAAACTGACTGCATAACTCAAAGGACTGAAAAACACTTGAAAAAACCTACAAGATTTTTGTAATGCTGGTGACACACATAGAGAAGAAAAAAAAAAGGAGGTAAGATTACTGATAAGATTCATTGATAGCATTAGGGTTAGTGAGCAGCGTAGCAAGAATGGATTCAAAGAGCACCTCTATAAAATACACTTTGTTTTGATTCAGATTTCAAGTTGGCTGCAAGCTGTATTTGTAACACACGGCGCTGCTATCCTGAAGAGCCATCTACAAAGATCTGCCCTTCAACGTATTTTTTTTCTCTGTGTAATATAGTGCACTAACATGGATAGGAGCTGTGAAGGGGGGTGAGTGGAAGAGGAATAAGCTTTGTGACCCAGTTTTATACACAAATTAGAAGGCTTAATTTGAGGCATAATCATTTCATCAGGTGTGTGTTGCAACTTAAACTGGCAGGATGATTGGGTCCCTAGAGAGATAATTTCATTTTAATTTTTTTTTCTGCCCTAAATGCAAAGCTGCTTGATATTTGTTTTAACATATATGGCTTTGGCACCTGCTGCTAGCATTGTGACAGATAAAGGTAGCTATAAAAACTAACATAAATTTATAAATAAAGTCATGAAAAGCACAGCGTCAAAGGTTAAGCTAAAGACAGGGCCTGCCACTGGACTTAGTTATTGGAGAAATGACCTGGTTTTCCTTTCTTCCCTCAGCCCTCTACCTTATGGTGAGCCTGAAACTACTAAGTGTAATCAAACTGAAGCAATGAAGTTACAAGTATTTTAGGGAAATCTTCCCTATGGAATGGAGAGGAGACCCTCTTCTATGGGAGCTTCTCTAACTGGCCCTGAAAGTGCAGCCTTCATTTATTGCTTTAGTCTCACTTGGAAGAGGAAAGGCAATCTCCTCACATTTCACAGTATATTCCCTCTCCACTGAGGACCAAAGCCCATGATGCCAGTTGCCCCCAGAAACAGCTTGTACTTGGCTACCTGTTTTACAGTAACAGCTCGTATGCCTTAAGAAGGACTCTCTGCCTTTGATGCTAGAAGAAACCAGTGGTTGGCCTTCAAAGGGAAGAGCAGGGAAGCGGCCAGTCTGAATGAGACCAAAAGCACTGGCTGCTATCACTGAGCCCTTCTGGAAGAAAGGATGGTGTGGTTCCCCAGCCTGATGTGGGATTTGTGCCAGTGGCAAGACTCAAATCTCATATCAGTAGAAGTTGTGTTAATGTGTATCTAAAGCTGTGCACACACTGCTAATATCCACTTCCTTAAAGTGCTTTCTGGTCATGGTTTACATTTTCCTTAGAATGAATCACAGATGGTTTTTTATAGTTTAGGCTTTTTGTTATGTTTTTTCCCTTAATCTTGTCAGTTGCATGGTGGGCTAGCAGGCTGTGGTTTGAACTAGATCTGTTTAATTTTTTACTTCACAAACAAACTGGTGGTAATGTAGAAAAGGGGGGGGAGGAAAGGTTTATAGTCCAAACACTCAGAAGATGTTCACATCTACTTCCTCAGCGTATTGGACTTAAGTGTCCAGGTTTTGGCAATGGGAGGGCTGCAGCGGTGGCCTCTGTGAGAACAAATCAGAGGCTGTCCCCATGGCAGATGCGGCTGGCTCCAAAATGAACCCACTGCTGTCCAAAGCGGAGCCCATCAGCAAAGCTGGTGGCACCCTGTGGAAATTTATTTAAGAATTTAATTTATTTATTTATATTATTTAATGTATTTTAGTTTATTTAATAATTAACTTATTG
>NW_010199743.1:0-2027 GCF_000695765.1 Mesitornis unicolor
GATGATACCAGATCCATTCACACAGCAGGCACAGTCACCTACCCTGAAGCTAGTTCAAATGTATGGTGGAGGGCTACCAACCTTGCCCAACAGGTCCTTCTTGTTCAGCTTGTTTCTCTCCAGCATGTCTAGCTCGTTCACTACTGCATCAATCTTGGAGCCAACGCTGTTTATAGATTGTTCCAGCTGCATCACGCGTTGCAGGAGGCTGAGAAAGACATGGAGAGCATTTGTAAGCATTTTGTGACAAACAGCAGGATTTGCATCAGAATTCTCATGGACCATGGTCCAGACCCCAAATAGAAGTGAATGCTCCACCAGAGAACTGATTCATACCCACTGAAGACGTAACTCCCTGCTACACTGTGTTTTCATCTGTAATCAGTGATTCTCCTTAGGATGGATCCCAACCAGTCTGGACCACAATATAACCCCATTCTTAAATATCACACCTGCCTCTCCTTTGATATGGGCCCTATGTGAATTGCTCAGTGTTTCTCAGTAGCAGAATCAGGATCTTCTGATTCTCTGTGCTGTATTTATCCCATGCTCCTTCTGTGGAAGAAACAGCCAAGTGTTATTCTCAGACCTGGAGGATGAAGGCCAACCAGGCTATAAATCAATGATATTTATTCCCACAGGACCTTCTGTAAAGGTATCAACTTTCCCTGGCCCAGTTATTCAGGCTGTGTTCTGACCTGAAACATGACAGCATATTGCCTGTGGCCAGCTGACAGCTGCAGAGGTTATTCAAGAGGCGGAAAGCAAAAGTTCTTAACCCAGTTTTTTACAGGAACAAGCAAATCACATTACAAGAACTGTCACAGTTCTCTCCTGTCCTGCTCCTTTACATGTGTGCGAGATAAAAAGGGACAAGATCTTACTGAAAATGCTCAGCACCGGTGCAAACAGTTACATCAGGGGAGGAAGCAGCAGGGAATCAGACCTCTCATTAACAGAAGGAATAAACTATTAGCCAGCACAAACATACACTTCGAACTCTTCTTTGGAGACCCAGTTGGCCTTATTGACGTGGTTATTCCTTGCTTCTACATAGGTCAGATTCTCATCCGGGTTGTCGTCACCATAGGTTTTCCCCAAATTTTCAATCTCTGCATTCAGAGCAACCTAGAAGATAAAGAAACTCCTGCAAAGTTGGATACTAACTCTGTCAGCTTCACTGTAAGTAACACAGAGCTCCATAGGCAGTGATAAACTCAGCTGCTATCCAGGCAGAGCTGGAGCTGTATTTGAGTTGCCTGCTTAGTTTATATCACAAACCCAGAGATTCCTGAGGCCACTTTGGAGTGATATCTACCAAACAGAGGGTTTAATTCCTTGGCCCTTTTTTTTACCCTTTTTGCCTCCAGGTCATGCTTCATCTGCTGTTGCTCCTCTTCATCAAGAATGCGGTTGCCATCTTTGTCGAACCTGGAGAAGGCTGCTGTGATCTCATGGTCTGCGTGGCCCAGTCTGCAAAAGAATAGAAAGAGAAAGCTCAAGGCACTGAATTACACTGTTCGGCTCTAACAGTGTAGGAGCACATCTTTTGAAATCAGTGTATTTTTCCCATCTACCAGTGACAAACCTAAATATCCCAAACAACACAAACCCACTTAGAACAGGAGATTAAACATGTGAGGAAAAATGATAACACTTTTTTTCAGTCTTCCATTGCCCAGATCTGAGCTAACTGCTCTCCCAGCCTTGAAAACCATAGAACTTAAATTACTCGTGTGAACAAAAGAAAGGGATAAGCAGGCATCCCTCAGACAGACTCACTCACTCCTTCAAGCTGCTCTTGAAGTCTTCAAAGTCCAGTTCTTTTGTTCCATTCTGCAGTGCTTTCTGCACATCAGAAATCCTCTCCTTCTTCAGCTTCAGCCTCATGAGCGTCCGATTGTAGCTCTGTTACCAAAGGTGCAAATGGAGACAGAATCACACAGGCAGAACAGTTAAAAATAGGGCAGGGCAGGCAACACAATATAGGTGAGAAGATGCTAAGTAATATAAGGAGATTTTAAGCT
>NW_010199744.1:0-91020 GCF_000695765.1 Mesitornis unicolor
GGCCGGCCCAGCCCTAAACCACGACATCTAGCTATCCAAATATTTATGAATCATAGAATCATAGAATGGTTAGAGTTGGAAAGGACCTTAAAGATCACCCAGTTCAACCCCCCTGCCATGGGCAGGGACACCTCCCACCAGACCAGGTTGCTCAAAGCCCTGTCCAACCTGGCTTTGAACACTTCCAGGGAGGGGGCATCCACAACTTCCCTGGGCAACCTGTGCCAGTGTCTCCCCATCCTCACAGTAAAGAATTTCTTCCTAATATCAAGTTTAAATCTAACCTCTTCCAGTTTAAAGCCATTTCTCCCCATCCTATTGCTACCTGCCCTTGTAAAAAGTCCCTCCCCAGCTTTCCTGTAGGACTTCTTCAGGAACTGGAAGTGTGCAATAAGGTCTCCACAGAGCCTTCTCTTCTCCAGACTGAACAGCCCCAGCTCTCTCAGTTGGTCCTTGTAGGGGAGGTGCTCCAGCCCTTTGATAATCTTCATGGCGATCCTCTGGACCTGCTTCAGCAGCTTGATGTCCTTTTTGTGTTGTTGTCCCCAGAACTGGACACAGTACTTCAGGTGGGGTCTCACCAGAGCAGAGTAGAGGGGGAAAATCATCTCCCTTGCCCTACGGGTCACACTTCTTTTGCTGCAGCCCAAGATATGGGATTTGACAAAAATTTCTACTATATAAGTACCTAAATAATATAAAAATAATCTAGACATTTAGTCTAGAAATGTGAGTTGAAATGAAGTAATTCTAAATATTTACAGAAAGTGAATGTCAGTGTCAAAATATTTGCACTAATTCCAGTCTGGCTTTAAAAGACCAAGCTGAAGAAAAAGGGAAAGGAAAAGAGAAAAAGAAAGGGGAAGAAAAAAGGAAGGAAAACCTTCCAACAAATGTGGAAGTACTGTTTAAAGCCTAACAGCTGCTGGCCTTCCAAATACCAGCTGAATGAAGTGATATTTACATATTAGCTCATTGCCAGTGCTGGAGGGACAAAGGTGGACGATGCTACTTGTACAAGGTTTTCAGTGTTCCACATATGGATTTTGTAATCTTTGTTATCCTTAGTATAATGTGTTAGAAAACTTGAGATCCTTTCCACCGAGCAACTAGTGACAGGGAGGAAATAGCACAAGAGTACAGTAAAGAGCTCTGAACCTACAAACTATCATCAGCCTGTTTTTAAACGTAATGCCATCTAGCAGGGGAAGTGCAGCTGAAAACATGGGTATATAGCTTCTACCTTTACAGGGGAAAATAGACTATAGGCTCACAAAAATCTAAATTTAGAGCAATTTTTGTTCAAAAGGTGAAAAATCAACATGTTCCTTATCTATTTGAAACCACTATTAAATATATATCTTGAATCATGCTGAAAAGCAGCACTAAACATCTACATGCCTGTGTTTATGTGTGAGAAAAATGAAGAAAAAAGGGAGCGAAAAGACTGTTGAGACTGCTTTCACAAACTTTTTCTGTTGCCCTTGAAAACAAAGGCTCAGCTGGTTTTCACATCTTTTAATTATGTCTCATGAATAAGTATTACCTGGCCTATCAGATTCTCTAGGTCTATCCAGTTTATTTTATTTTTTCTTATATGTTAAGTACAGTCTGGTAAATGAGATTATTCTTGCAGTACCAATTGAAGCCTTTAATATTAATATCCTTTAGCACAGTGGTTCTAAAGACCATGTGAATTGTGTGGTCCACCAGGGAAAACACCTGGCTTTCACTGAAGTGTGTTGTACACAGTGTAGTGAAACCAACGCAAACAAGTCAACATTGCGCATTAGAAAAATGAAGTCATGAAAAGGCAAACATGTTGCCATTTTGAAGATCACTGGTTTCATTTTACAGGATTTGTAATATGTAATAAGCATGTTCACACTCTCTGCTTCTCATAGCGTTTGACTTTCAGAAGAATCCTTCAAATTGCTTCAGATGTGACAGAGCCTGGATTCCTGTAGTAGGACTGGTGCTTTGGTCTATGTGGTGACACTATGAACATATGAAGCAAATAAGGTCAATGAATGACTTCTGCTAAGTGGAGGCCAAGGCACTATCTGCTTGTTTAAAGATTGCAGGGAAAACACTTCTGAAAGTCTGAAGCAAGAAAGGAACTGGACACTGTTTGCTTTGAGCGCTGTCAGGCTCTTTTCCTGTCTTTCCTTTCTCTTACTTTGTTTTTTTTTGCCTGAGTTGCCAGTTGGATGAGCGGCGTAATTGGGAGTGACACGAAGCCTGTGAAAGCAGCCAAGTCCTGGTTGGAATCTGCTGCTGTTCGTGTTGTGGAGAGAGGATACAGTCAGGCATGGAAAGTTATTTCCTGCACTTAACGTCTGATCAGTCATTTGAAATGTAAACAAGAATGAAAGAATAACAACTGTTAGAAATAAATGTACCAGAAGAAAATGGCTTTCTTCCTAGTTTGGCAACAAGCTGCTCTTCTTAGAAGTTTCCAGGGTGAAAAAAATCTTGATCGTACATTTATAATACTTAACCTTGGAGGTACGTGGGCTTTGAAAATTCTCTGTAAACACATAAAATAATATAAATTACCAGGATTACTTGCATCTGCAGTTTTGTGAGCCTATTCAGCTTCAAGTGGTATCCAGATCATGTAAATGGCTCATCCTTCGAAGTATCACTAAACTGTTTGCATCAGACACAACTTTTGGCATTCTCTCCTGAAGAATAAATTAAAGGTATGAGTTTTGTGAAAGCCCATGGCAAGACCTCCAGAAGGAAAGATCCTAAATCAGCTCTTAATGAGAACTAATGGAAAACTGGAACTATGGAATCTGTTGCACTGGCATTGGATGTTCAACCATGAACTAGTTGCCATGAACATTTCTTTTCAGTAGATGTGGGAAATAAGCACTTTTAAATTATCCATCTGATATATCTTAGACTTTTATTTTAGGACATGATTAATTGCTCTCATGGGATTTCTCTTAAATGAATTGCAAGGTAGTTCATTCTGACTATTAGGTATCTTGAGCTGGTTGAGAGGAACCTGACCCACATCAGTCTTTTCAGAAAGGGAGTCTAGGAAGCAGCCTTCTCCATTCCCACTTAAAATCACTTTAAGTGTAATAGTATCACAATAATACATAAAATAATACATAATATATTATGTTCACCAATATATAAGCAGTGTTCTGATAATTCTGCAAATAAATCTGTGTAACTCCTTGTGGATGTTGACAAATGAGTTTTCAGTTTCAGGATTAGACTCTTAAACTCACATTAATTGCCTGTCTTGTAGTTTATATACGTTGTTTGTGGGATCTAAGGACATTCTCTGATTATGTACTATGACGATACATGAGCTCAGAGATTGGAGCTGGCTTAGAGTTCACCAGTTCAGTGGAACAGCAGTACTGGAAAATTCCATTATTGCCTTCTTGTGTGCTACCATGCTGTGTAATCCCTTTCATGAGTTGATTAAACTTCATCTTATACCAAGATGATCTTATTGTGCTGATATATTTCTTCCTGATATGCTGCTCCAATATCTAATTCCTCCGATGTTCAGAAAACTCCTTCTGATTTCCTTTAGGAGTTTATTATTTGTTCTTGCACCAGCACTGGTTTTCAGTACAGACAATTTTCATACTCCCTCTATGAAGTTTTTCTCTCCTGTGTGCTAATAGAAAGCAAACATATTGCCTTTCAGCCTCCATTTTGCAAAGGCAAAAAAGGAAGCCCAAGTTCCCCTTATAATATAACTATCCTTCCCATGATCATCTTTACAGCTCTTTTCATCATTAATTTTGAATCCTATATGTTCTGGAAAAGATGTTTCAGTTGCATATTTATTTGTGCTTTTCACTGCTGCCTGCATAAAGTCTCCTAATACAATAGCTCAGTTTATTGGTAAATGTTCTTGTTCATCCCTGGATGCAGGAACGTTAATTCCATTTGATGTTTCATTCTACTACTATTGCAGTGGTTCCAAGGATCATTAATTTCATCATATAAAACACTTTTATAAAAAAACCTTATATTTGTGATGACTCTTACATCGTGGTAACATTAGTATCCATGTGGTATTCATCCATATCAGTATGGATAATGAGACCATCTGTTTGTAGATAAATCTGAGAAGAAGCCCATTACTTCTAATTGTTTATGAGCAATATAACTACCAAAGTTAGAACCTTCTCCATAAAACAGCAGCAAAACAATAATTCTTTCATTATAATCACATCATACCAGTATGTTTGTAGTTCAATTACATCTCCTTTGTCCTATGGCAGCAGAGAGATTGCACTGGTGAAGCCATGACCCAAGTGGTCATGGTACCTAAATATTGATTTCTGCAAGATAACTGTGATATTGGTGGGTTCCTCTCCCCAAGGCAACAACCCTTCCCACTTTCAGTGCCTGAATTGTGCACTTGAATGGAGAATAAGCAGGAACATGATTCCTAAGCGATCCCTATGTGAAACGGAGTACAGAGAAACTCACTGTAATGCTAACATTCAAGTGAGTAGGTCAGGATGGCTGTGGATCAGTAGTAGGAATCTATACAAACATTAAGATGGCTTGTTTACCTAGCAAGTTAGGATTGCAGTAAAAGGATTCCTCAGATGCTCCACAGTTACTTCACAACAGAGCTACATCTATGCATCACCTTTTCTCTGGGCAAAGACATCCTACCTGTCAGGAATACTGTTTGCAAAACAGCTTTCATTTGGACATTAATATAACAATGATTTGTAATAAAAATATTTAAGGATGCTAAGCATAAAACAAATAAAGTTTAAGTCGCAGTAATATAAAGCCCCATGTCAGTTTAGTTTTATTTCAGTCCTGAAAGTGTCTTAAAGATCTGTAGAGTGAGAGTTTTCTCAGTTTATTGCCTACCCCTTGGCAAAAAGTTTGCAGACAAAATTTGATCCTCTAATAACACCAAGGAAAGGCTTGTAATCTCAAGTCAAGCAAAAGGTCTGGAAGTATGCTACAAAGAGACAAGTAACCCAGTATTCTAAAAGCTGACATCAGGAAGCAATAACACGGATACTTTGATCATTTCTACTCCTTCTGTTTTTGGTAAAGATCAACATTATTTGTTGTCAGGGGCTGAGGAGAGGGAAAAGAATTCTGCCGTAAAAAAAGAAGTCCTTCATACACTGAAATGGCTTCAGTCATTTTTTCCTAGGAAAATTTGAATTCCTTGTGATAATTTGAACATTATTTATAAATAAGTCATATTAATAGTACTTGATTTTGATCATATAAAAGGATCTGGTGACTTTAAGCTTAAATAAGGATCAATTAAAAAATCAATATTTGGGAACCTGTAAATCACCTGGCCAGAAGTCCTCTTCAAACAAAGGATTTATTCTTTAGTAAAGTACCATGAACATGAGTGTCCAATTAATCCATAGAAGTAAGCTTAGCAACATAAGTGAGTGCAATAGGACTCAAAACCTGTAGATACAAAGGTAACTTTGCTGCTGATGCCGCTCATCTGCTTCTGGTACTGACGTGCAGGATTCTCATCTCATACAAGGCAAAATCAAGTAGTAAAATACAAAATAGTTATGAAGTCCTAGATTCTCCTTCATATATTGACTGTTTTTTTTCGTGGGGTGCCTCACTTGAAGGGTGTTAAGGCTGTAGAAGAGGAACCAGAGGCACACCTGACTCACACAGGCAGAACATCAAAAAGTCCAGTTAGTCCTGTGACTGAGAAAACCACCCAGAGCTCACAAGGATTATTTTTTGCTTCATGTAGGTGTATGAGAGCTAGTCAAGTATAGGCTTAGAGTTTCTTATGCCAGGTCAGAAAGACTTAAGTCTGTTTTTCTTTTCTTCTTCTCTCTTTTTCATTGCTCTTTATTAATGCTTTGTAAAATTTTCCTACTGAAGTTGTTCATCTCCATTACCTTTTCTTTGGATGAGTCCCCTCTCAAACAGCAGTATGATATATTCTGCTTAGTGAAGTTTACAGAAATCTGTGCAAAAGCACTTAGGTCTTCAGATCTAATTCAATTTCTACTGAAGCTTGAGTCATAACTTTCATAGATTTGGTGTAGCTAGGTATAGTACAGGCATAGATAACTTCATACCCTTGAATAAGACACATACAGGAGTGGTAGAAGTGGTAGAAAACACAGGTTTCCCCACTGAATAAAAGTAAATGGATGTTTGATTGCTACCATACAGGGATTGATATGCAATCAGATGGGAAGAAGAGGAAAGAATTGAGACCTACCCCAGGAAAGAGAAAGATGGGGATGGAGGAAGGGAGATAATGAACAAGAGTGGTGAAAATAAAGGGAAAAGAAGGACAATAATGACTGCAGAGGAGAATGAGTAATTACTGAAAGCACTTCAATGGTGCCCAGGACAGGTGGGAATAGTGCCAACTGTAGTTCCTACAGTACAAGGGTGTAAATAGGAAATAGTTCACTAATGCATAATTGTAGGCCGATCCATAGGGACCTTCCAGCTGCTTCTCACCACATCACTGATGGGAAGCAGATGGACCTTAGGAGCAACTGGTTATGGCAGCTATAGATCACTGTTTTGTCAGTGGTGCAGATCACCTCTTGGTTTCTACTTCCTCCTCATTACTTATGGGGAGGATATAAATCACCCAGTCTTTGATGTCACAGTTCATGATAGGACCAAAAATAACTTAATAAGATTATGACCTGTTAATGCACGATTGACTTTACTGTGTGTAATTTTTTTTCATCTGTCTTCCACTGAATGAAAACAGATCTCAAGTGAGAAAGATGGAGGAGAGAAATGTTAACAATTAAAGAACAATTAAAGACACATTACTGTATAAAACAATCAAGTAAAGGGCAGCTTTTAGCAAGATTTTATCTACAGAATTACCAGCAGAGTGTATGGAGTATGGAGCACTTAGAAGGAAGTAATTCAAACAGTTGTCCTTTACAAATATCTGGTTTTGGTTTTTTTATTGAATAGTTTAAATGCTTGTTATTTATTTTCCTGGATTTTTTTTTAGACTTCCATTCTACAGTCAGATGCTCAAGCCAAGGTCCTTGTGAGGTAATTTCCCTGTCAGGAAGTCCTGAGCTAATTCTAAACATCAAACAGAACTGCACAACTGGGCAAGAAAATACAACTTTGGAAAAGGTATCCTTGAGCAATTAGCTGAGAAACTGCCACGGAAAGTTCTCATCTTGTTAAGTTTCCTGGACCCCATCTTTTTTTTCCCAAATGTTGTTTCGTGTTTGCTCTGACTGCATCTGCACTACTAAGTCAAAAAGGGCCAAGAAGTGAGTTCAAGCACCTCACACCCCTGTGCATCTGTTAGGCTGTACCCTGCTCAGCACAAAAAGAAGACAGATCTTGCCAGCATTCCAAGACAGATCTGTTCTACCAGGGTTTGCTCTTAAGCAGTGAGATCTGCATCAGTTGATGTTGCTTAGCGTCAGAGAAAGGCGTTGGTCTCTGAAAATTATTTATTTAGTAGTATGGTTATAACCTGTGGGATCAAGATTCACCCAGAGGAGGATCATAAGATAAATACACCATAGCAGAAAGACAGGACACGATCTTTTCTTGTATCATCTATCAGCCAAAGATAAGCATAAAATAATGTACCTGATAGCACTCTTGTGTAAGACTCCTCCACAATAAGCCCTTTCACCAGCAGCTGGGCTGATGGAACCTTTTTGACAAGAGAGAGAAAAATCCATGTACTATATCTGTGAGGTAATTGAAGTTAAAAGCAACAACTAGGAAAAAAAGTCATGTTCCAGAAATCAGTGGTGGTGTTTTTTACCTTAATCCAATTAACAGACAGAGGTTTTCCTTGAGGTTTTTTTGCCTCTAATTCTAAAACCAAGGGTATGGATCCGACAAAGGCCTTGGGATGTTTACAGGATTCACCTTTCTGTTCCTCCAGATATAAATTTAAACCATTCGATTCCATTAGTAGATCCAGCAGGCTGAGTGTGTGGTTAATGGTAGCTATAGTTGAAATTCCGTTGTTTTCTTGGATTATTATTTTTTTAATATGTATCATGCATCTAACTACTTATGAACCACGACTGACAATGCTTTAACGGCTCATATATGGCCTGGTCCTCTTGAATTCTACATCCGAGTTGCTTATTCCCTGTTTCAGGGGAGATTTGTGGATCCCGGATGCTTTAAGCTTTCAGCACTTTTTATGGCCATTTACACAGCATTTAACCACAGTTTACATGGCCATTGTGTCCCTTATGTCAAAACCACAGGTCTCTTGGTGACAACACAATGCCACAGCTGTCGAAGGGAGGACAGGAGCACAGCTTTTTTCATGCAGTAGCTGCCTCCATACCAGCTCTACAGCTGCTGGAATTTTTGTTGCAGGCAATGGGAACTGATACTGCTATTAGCAAAGAAGCAAAACTGTAAATCTGCAGGGATGCAGTTATAGGAGACAGGCAGAGCCTGTGTAACAGCTTACTGGGGCTGAGAGGAACAGTCTCATTTCCTCTTCAACAGCTTTGTTTCTCATTCTCATCTGCTCACTCCTCCCCTCCTCTTGCACCAACTTGCAGGCACCTCTGCACCTTGAGCTACATGTCTTCTAGAAAATGATATTTGCCCAGGACCATACTCTGATGCTGAGACCACCTGCCAAGGATCAGCACCCTCCCCATCCATCATCCCCATCCCAGCACTTGGTGGCTGCCTTTGGGGAATGTTTTCTGGTCCACGATGATTTTGCAGCTGTTCCTAGGAATTGTTGAAAGAAAAGTAGTTAGCCTGGGCCAAAACCATGTTATAATGGGCTTGTTATAACAACTTACTGTAGACCGTGTAAACAGTCCAGTTCCAGTGCCTTGGAGTGTTTCCTGGTACTGTTTAATATATTATCGTTGCTGTAACTCAGGGAGCTGGTTCCTCTCTGTGAACTAGCAGGAAACCAGCTGAACCAAAAAGGAAAAAGAAAAAAGCCTCTTACCAGTTTAGGGAGCTACATGAACTCTTTAGGGATCGGATCACAGGGATAAGGACAAGAATCTACATCCAAGAATAGAGAGGGAGAGAGGGAAAAGAAAGTAAAGACAGACTACTTCAGTATCAGTTTCATCTGTCTTGTCTAACTGTACCATCCGTAACAGTATAATTAGAGATGTATACATATAAATGTACACAGAGGAGGATTTTTTCTCATTCAGTGATGCTGACTAAAGAGATTTGCAGCACAGTGCCAGCAACTCACTGGCATTACTCTGGAGGTTTCTACGTCTTTGAATCTGCCATCTAATTTGAATTTGTAAGAAATTCCTAACTTTTTCCAGTCAAAACAAACCCTACCATTTAGACCGTAAGGTATTCAAATGCATTTTGCTTTAAATGGACCAGGACATCTCACACAAGCACTTTAAATGGCAGATTGCAAGAGATGATAGCATTCAGTAAGACAAGCAGAAGGAGATGACCCACCTTTAACCTCTTCAAGTGACATATCTGCAACCAAAAGAGAGTGGTACGTGCTTACAGCTTTCAGAAACGTTTGTGCTCTTCCCTCTGAGTCAACAGTGAGGCATTCAGGAGCAGTGCCATCACATTAGCACAGGCAGCCTGTCCCTGCCTGGGACAGGGACGTTCAGCTGGACTGAGAAATGGCTGCAAATCAACATTGCATACCTGCATGAAAACAGTTGCTTGGGTTTGGTCTTGGGTTTTTTTTTCACCAACCTCAGTTTTTTGGTCTAGGCCACCATACGATCATGTGGGGAAAAAAGGTCTCTAGTCAGGTATTCTGAATCTGGCATTGCGTATGGGGCTGTGGTCTGAGAAGGTCTTTGCTGTGCTGCAGACTGACCCAAACACTTGTTATAAGACAAGCCCAATTGTGGACTCATTCCATGTTTTTTATTTTAAAATATACTTTCTGTCCTTGTGCAACTGTAACTAATAAAACAAAACCAACTTTGAATTTCTCGGTATTCTGTGGAAGCACTTCTTAACGATGCTTTTGTAGTATTTACTGTTGAAAATTCCTTTCCAGTTAATTTATACCGGAAGCTCTGTGTTCAGTTATTCTACTTCACGTTTAAGATATTGAACCTGTGGAAAACATTTTGCTTAGCAGAGTAAGTCATGCAAGTCTTAACAGAATTAAAACAACCTTTCAGGCACACATGCTTGAGTCTCTTTAAAGCAACGTCCTCATGTCATTTTAAAGAAACTTTTAATTTCCATTCTAAAGATCTGAGTCCTCTGTCCTTATCAATGAACTGTTTTAGTTCAAAATTTACGAGTAATTTCTATTGCAATTGGAAGTTCTTCTGATTTGCAAATTCCCATAAGTTCTGTTCTGTGTTGTGTCTTTACGATTGTAAAACAGCAAAGGAAGCTTCCTTTATGTGCATATTCATATGATGAAGAATAATTTTTGCTTATGGAAAATGATCAAACAATAAAAAAGAGATGTTCAATGTTCATCCCATTTTTATTGTAGCCAATAGAATCAGGTTTAGGTTTGTATTTTGCTATTCTGACAAAACATTAAATGTCAATTCTATCCATAGAGGTCTGAAGATAGATTAATATTCTTTGTTTCTTGTGAATTAATGGCAGTCTAGTGTTTCAATAAATTAATTTACTGAGATTGTCTCTGACTTTAACCTTGGAACTCCTTTTTTGAAATAACCTGTTTCTAAAAAAACAACCAAGCAGATCTGCAGATCTTGCAGTTTGGAAGCATTCTTTTTTACTGGCCTAAGATGTGAATAAGGTAATAAGCAGATGTTTTATGCTGCTTTCTTAAGTAATGCATCTGTTAGAGGTGGGGACAGAAGTGTATCAGTGTTTAACGCAGTTTGATTAATTCCTTCCTAACTTTCACAGATCCATCGGCTTCTTTACTCTGTAGTTTAGTCTTAATTCTGTCACTTTTGCTACTTTCATTACTCTTTCTTCCTTGGGTATGTATGTAAGAAAATACTCAGCTGCAGAATGTGTATGGATACATTTATCCTGGCAGTGAGCAGCCTGAGTGGAAAGCAGAATTTCAGATGTTTTGACTATGCTTGTAGTGGAATCACCCAAAATGTTGCTAGAACTTTCAGGGTACCTGCCATGGTTCCTACTGCACCTGCAGTCAAGGATGAGTCCCTGGAAGCCGGGAGCCACTTTAGGTGTCCCAAGAAAACAAGAGAAGATAGTGAGAAAGCAGTGGGGAATGTCAGCACTCCTCTGCTTTGGTGTCTCTTCTTCAAGGAACTTCAATTTGTAATGGACCAGTTAGCACAGGTTTAGTGTAGTATTACTTTGGAGTGAAGGGATTTGGATGTGCCTGGGAGCTGTGTTAAAAAACAGCCAAGAGTTAACAGTAAAGCTGATCATAAATATATATATTCAGTTTTGGAAGAAATGTGGACAGAAGGAAAGAAAGAAGGAAAGAGGTAAGGAGGAAAGAAAGGAAAGAAGTTTTCACTCTTCTCCAAATCAGATTCCGAGGTCATTGGTACTGTGTTTACAGTGGAATGATACTGTCATTCAAACGATTTGAAATCATGGCATTAAAACGTTTTTACCTTATCGAAGTGGAATGTTTTAGCAATTTTAAAGGCATTTCGCTTTTCAAAACGTAAGGGAAATCAGCATAACCTTATGTAAAAATTCCATTCTGACAAAACTGTTTTTTTAAAAACAACTCTTCAGTGGGTTTTCTAGGTCTGCAGGGAGAGCAAACTTTTAATATTTCTTTGGTCTGGCCTGCTTGTAAAGCATCTGTTTGATACAGGATGCTATGCAAAGTAAAGTCATGTTGTCTTGGAGTCTGGTGGTAGGGTCACTGTTTACCTGATGGATTTGGATAATAAAAGCCCTTAATGTTACGTGCTTAGCTTCCTGAATTAGCAAAGATGCATGGATACTGTTATGCAAAGCAACCTCAGTGGACCACTTTGAATTGTTTGGGTTCATTGATAAAAAGAAGCCGAGGGTTTAATGAATCACTTCTGTGGACTTCAAGAGGCAGCAAGAAAAGAGAAGAGTAAATAGTAGTTAACGGCATGGGAAGCTTGGAGCCAAGGAGTCCTTCAGTGCGAAAGGCAAGGGAAAAACAATCCTCTTAAACCTAGGAGAATATTTAGTTTAATAGATGAACCTTATAGGAATAGACTATTCAGTCACCTACAAAGGAGACAGGCAAGGTAATGACAGGCAGCTTATGTGGTGTTGGTGTGGGGTTTAAGGAAATAAGGCTGGAAGAAACGGAAGATGAATTTGAGAGTGTGGAAGAGATGTGCAAATTTATGAAGTTCTGGCTTTGTTATGCTGATAATGCAAAACGAGGACATTTCATTAGCATAGTAGGATTCCTCAAAGAGAATCAAAGTGATTTAAATAACCATTAGCCCACTAAGTTCCTATTTATATTCAAAAGGAGGAATGGAATCTAACTTTATTTCAAAACAGAACGTTTCACACTTTTTAAATACATGTGAATTACCCATGTCTTCTTCCTCTGCAAAATGCGCAACGCAGGTGTATTCCACCGGAATTAATAACATCCCTATGACTGGACGTCTGTCTCACAAACATCTGCACATTAAGAATGAATGGTCCCTTAGCAAGAATTGAAAGCACTTTTGTAAGAAGCTGTGGAACAGCATTTATGGTCGGCCCTTCACTTATTGGAAAAAGTCAGGCTAGATTTCAAATGCAGCTCATATTTTAGGCTAAACACATTAAGAATTTGATTCTGTCTCCTAAGGAAGAACAACTAGATAATCTTAGATAAGCTTTGCTCTGGATTTTTACTCATTGCCCAAGCAATGGGCACGAAAATCAGAATCTAACTAGAATCAACACAAAAGCTTATATAGGTCCCTCTAAATGAAATCTCAACCACAACACAAACCTAGGTAAGAAATCTAAAATAATTGACATGTTAGCAGTATTTTTTTTTAATTTGTACTTCTAAAAAACATATGTATGGTGGTCAATTAAAGCTTGTGTCTGTAAGCATGAGCATGTTGACAGAGTAACCTACTATTTCTGAAATAAAATTGTGATTTTTTTTATTGTTCCTGCATCATCTAAGTATGTTTCCATCCCACTGTTAGAGTATTTCAGTTTGAGGGTTTAATTTTTATTAGACAGACCAGTTCTATTAGAATTTGATTCCACTTTCAGCAGTCACCAGCTTCTGGAAAATGAGCTCTTGGCAATTTTGTTAATTTAAATCATCAGTCATAAACAATGTCAGAATTTTAGATACTTCAGATCTCTGTTTGAAACACATTGTGCTTTTAGAAACACTGAAAAATGCAGTTCAACAACCACTGGGACATGCTTAATTTCAGTGAAAGAGTCTCTTTGCTATCTCATTTTTCTGATGAAATAAACTAATGCTGAAATTCTAGAAGATATAATATCTTCAGGGAAAATGAAGCTTAATTCCTTGAGTACATGACACAATGCAGAACATAAGTAGATCCAATTAAAATGCCAATTGTTATTTAAAGGGTTGTAATTTAAAATGTAATAGGGTTTGCTTCCTATTTTTTGTCCCTAACACATCTTCATCTCACGCAAAAAACAGTGGTGGAACATATTGTCATAAGTTGCTTTATTTATGTAGTCTTTCATGTGATTTTGCATACATAATAATTCATAATCAAGAGGCACAGTAAAACTTGAACAGAATTGTGAGGATGAGAATGGGGAACTATACTGAGATGGCAGAATCACAAGGAGCAGAGCAGCAGACTAATGGGGAGATTCGAGTTGTGTTAGTCTACTTCTGATCCAGGTCTGACAATGAAAACAAAGGCAGTTTTGTTAAGTCTGTCTTCTAAGTGGTGGGGATGCATGGGATGCATTCCTCAATCAGATTTTTTTTTTAGTTTTGCATCTGAATCATGAGTATTGCAAAGGAATAGGAAATATGACAAGGTTACAGAAATATTTTCACATGAAATATAAAAATCTTTCCTGGACAGATATGAGAAAAATAATCAAGCTATTCTCATGAGATACTTAAACTCCTCATCAACAGTACTTGGGATTTTATCAGTCTGCAGAGCTCAGATCTATGAATGGAGCCAACTGACATGCATAATTCTAGTTGCTGGTACTTGTATACTTAAAGACAGTGAAATAATTAAGATGATAAGTAATGTTTGTGCCCTAACTGCATTTCCTACTAGCTATTTTACAATCATTTGACAAGATAAGAACAGGAATAAAATCTATCATCCAAAGAAAAAGCCTTTCTTTATCACTGAAAAAAACACACAATATCCTAGCAGAGAAGTAGTATTCTGCCTTGTAAGATTATTTTGTGGAGGCTTTTTATACTTTTTAATCATTTTTATTTTCATGTGTTTGTAGGGGTTTTTATATTTTTTTGTTTTTTTTTTTTTTCCTGAAATTATGAAATCTTGTAGCTAGCTGGAATCAGGTTTTTTATTTTGTTGTCAAATAGTAGTTATACCTTCCATGAAGCAAGTGTAGTGCTGCTATGGCTTGGTTTAAAAGGCTCGTCTGATGAAATAGTAGAGAATAAGAGATACACAGCTGGCTGTGAGAACATCATATTCTTTTACCAGTGTATGTAGTCAGGGCTGACAGCCAAACAGGAGAAATTTGAGGCGGCCAATAACCTGCAGTGTCACATCTGAAAACTAGAGATAAAGTTATAAAAAACTCCTGTTTGAAATAATAGTTTTCACTAAATTGTTAATCTTCCTTAGGTTTCAAGAAAAATATTATGGCTTTATAAATAATACGTCAGAAGAGGCTGCTTAGTGAATCTAGAGTAAAACTGAACTTTCTGAAGTCATGTTGAGGTTTTGGATAGCACTTTAAAGAGGTGATTACCCCCCTCTACTCAGCACCCGTAATACCATGTCCAGTTTGGTGCCCTGCAGTACATTAATAAACTGAAGTGAGTTCTGTGGAAGGCCACCAGATGTTGGTGCTGGAGTGCTTGCCCTATGAAAAGAGACTGAGGGATCTGACCTTGTTCAGACTGGAGAAGAGATGGCTGGAGGGGACCTAATGGCAGCCCAGGTACCTCTGGAGAAGTCAGCAAGCAATGAAGCCGGGCCCTTCACATGGGGAATGGTGGGTGGATGAGAGGTACTGGAGAGAACTTGAAACATAGAAGGTACAGGCTGGTTTTCAAGACCTGCCCTGACCTCAGACCTGCCCCTGCTGTGAGCAAGAAGTTGGCTTTATTCCAACCTGACTCTTTGAGGTCCCTTCCAACCTGAATTCCTGTGAATCTGCAAACTTGTAATGACCCTATCTTCATCATTGCAGAAAAAAAAAGAAAAATTATGAGAACTTTTTTTTTGTTTCATTTTAAAATTCCGAATCAGTCCATTTTCATAGAATCATGGAATGGTTTAGGTTGGAAAGGACCTTAAAGAACATCTAGTTCCAACCCCTCTGCCATGAGCAGGGACATGTCCCACTAGAACAGGTTTCTCGAGACCCTGTGCAACCTGGCCTTGAACACTTCCAGGGAGGGAGCATCCACAACTTCCCTGGGCAACCTGTTGTCTCACCATCCTCATAGGGAAGAATTTCTTTCTAATATGCCATTACCTGGGAATGATTTATGCCATAAATGTGACTCCTGGGATATTAGATTGTATTGAATTGTAATGAAAAGCATGTGAAATCAGTTGAAGATTTCTGTCTGAATTTTAGGTGCAATTACTGCTTTCTTTTAATTCATAATTCCTGAGGCAATGTGCCTTGTGCTGAATATATGAAATCCACTAACTATAGCATAGTATGAAATCCACTAACTATATCACATAGTATGATTCAGATGATGGAAGAAAATTAGGAGTGATTGTAACAGATATGAATGATAATGCCCCTTTCACATCTTGTAAAACAGATTTATCTAGGTAATTATAATTCAGTGAAGTGGTGTGTTATATAGTCATAGAAATGCTTTGATGCCTAGAACTTGCAAACAAAGATCAGTAAATCCATATTGACGTACATATCTCAAGATTTTATGCTATTTTAAAAAGTGGCATCTGTTCAAGACCCGGCTTTAAGCAATATGAGGTTTGGGGTTTTTTTTCCACCAGATTAGAAGTCATTGCTCTTCTCCTGCATACAGAATAGATTTTGTGAATTAGAATTATGTTCTTTTCTGAAATTAAGATCAAGTTTCTCTGCTCCTTCTGCCTCTATCTTTCCTTATTGGTCTGAGCTGACTTTCACAGATACCTGGACTTGCAATTCACCTTGTCCTGCATTCACAAGTAAGCCCAAAGAAATGGAGCTCAGTGCCCAAGTACCTACTTAGCTCCAAGAATTCTAAAAACAACCGCTATTGTTTTTTTCTTATTCTTCTCCTGTGGCCTCCTGATTTGCCAAACATTGGAACAGGCTGCCCAGGGAAGTGGTTGAGTCACCATCACTGGAAGTGTTTAAAAGACATGTAGATGTGACACTTAAGGACATGGTTTAGTGGTGGACTTGGCAGTACTAGGTCAATGGTTGGACTCAATCTTAAGGGTCTTTTCCAACCCAAATGATTCCATGATTCTATGATTTCTTCTTGATCACCTTCCTGATTGGCTCTGCCTGTTTTCTTATTTCTTCTTCAGAGTGTTTTTTCCTACCTTGGCCTAATGCTATCAGATTTCTAATTTACCAACCTGCCAAGTGATTGAATGAGTATGGTCATACCAGAGCCCACTGTTCCTTTATTCTAAACATTGAGGATGAGCAGACCTCCTCAGAGGAGGTGACAACTATGTCAGAGTATTTTTAAGGAAGATATAAATTGGAAGTATTATTTGTGCATGGATGCTGAATACACTTAAGTGAAGAAACTGGGGAAATGTAATATCTGGATTTATCTGACTACTCAAAAGTAATTCTAGTGGCCTAATTGGAAAATAATTGGATTCTAGAAGCTTGACTAATTTGAAGGTTTGTTAATTGCTATAATGAAAATGGGAAATTAGAAATATATGGCCTTTGACAGAGTAGAAGATATTTCATTCATGAGTCAACAAATTTTTGTAAAGATTGTCCTTACCCTGAATGTAGATGTTCTAATGGGGTCTTACTGGGCTGTTCTAAGGTTGATGACTTTGATAAGACATTGACAAAGACACTAATGCTGTTGCCAATTGTACATAATGTAAATGTAAATGAAACAGTATTTAAGCAGTGCAGAAAAAAATATCCTAAATACCTTCTGGAACTTATGGCTATGTCAGGTTTAAAAGAATATGCAACTTAAATAGTTTAGGTTATAACAAGACAAGTCTGAAGAACACTTTTGGGACCATTCTCAAAGACAAGACATTAATCAACAAGCCACCATAACCTTTCAGGCCAAGCGGTGTAAAGTAGAATAAGAATAACAAATTGTTGATAAGGTTTTGTTTTGTATTGAAGGCACCTTCAAATCTAGTAATAAAACAGACAACTTTTCACTTCTGATTTTTGCCTGAGAAATCATCAGCTTTCTGGAATATTTTTAGCATGACTGATCACAAACAACTTTAGGAAAAGTAGCAAACTCTAATTAAAGTTCATCCAATCTGACAACTGAACAATGATAAATTGGACAGGAGAACAAAGTTTTCGCAGTTTACTGAGCAAAATTAATTGGGCAGCCCACAGCAAGACTTTTCTTTCTCTTCATAGTACTTATTTCAACACCTTTTGACTTTCTTTTCAAGTAGAGCTTGTCCGAGTTTTTTGTTGTTTGTTAAATGGGAGAATTATTGTTGTGAGAAATCTTTGCACTGTTTAGTTGTATGCTGTCTCAGTCACCAAGTGAAGCAATAAATTTGAAGCTATGGTGCTGTTTAGGTGCTGTTTAGCCTGTGGTTTAACAAAATAAAATCTATTTTCATAGTTGCCAGAATATCAAAAGCAGAAAAACATGCAATGAGATACACACTGTTACATGAGACTATTAAAGGATTAACAAGCACCATCATGTTCCGATTTATCAATAAAATTGGTAATAGAGAATTATTCTTTACTGACCATCTCAATCAAAGGCACTCTGGCTACACCTTCTGGCAGTCAAATTGTTGCAGCCGTCATTCAGTGACTGCTTAATTTTGTTAAGCGTTCCTCTGGGACTCAAACAACAGCCCTGATTTCATTTCCCCTAAGAGTTCCTGTGTATGCCACCGTGAATTAGAAGGGAAGAGTGAGAAATATAACTTTTTGTAGGGCTTTTTAAAATTCTTTTCCTCTTTTGCTTGCTGTGTGAGGTTGCAGGTTGCAAAAGGAGCACTCCTTGTCAGAGCATTACGCATGGAATTAAGAAGCCTTATAGTCATATTAGAAGACTGAGGTTGTGGTATTAGGGTGATGGGGGAGATTTTAGTGTCTTGAACTTCGGTTCAAGCAAGTTATATGTTAAGTTCAAGCTGGTCTTTGGAGTCTTATGAAGTGAAAAATAAATTCTCAGGCTTTTTCCTGTGCTATACAACGTCAGTTCAGCTGCCCCTGGCTTGTTTCCATGGGCTACAGCTGAGTGAAACTACATCTTAGCCTAAGGTGTAGACATCTAACACTTACAGCTTGGTTTGCTTGCCAAAATACACACATCACGTGCCATTTGAAACCTCCTGAGGTGCTAGGGATATCAGCACAGGGCTGGCAGATACCATGCAAAGCTTGTGGGAACACGTGTGTTTTTGTAGTGGCAGCTGAGAGCCATGTGGGACCTCAGAAGGGTCAGGATGGACATGTGTGGGACTCAGTCCTATACTCAGCCTGATGATAGCATCTCCATATTTAAAAATAGTATGTGCAGGAATACTATGTTAGTAGGAAACTTGTGCATGCAGCTTTCACCTTTAATATAGTATTCATGAAGCCTTAATACACAGAAAAAGCTACATGTGTATAAGTATATACATATTGTTCTGAATTCTCAGCAAATCTTTTTTCAAAACTTAAGCATTCTATCACATTCTAGAATTTGGTTTAACCTTGCTTTCCTTCCCAAAGTAAAAAACTTTATACAAAGTATATAAAAATATATAAAGCAAGGAACTTTATGTATTTTCTTCATCTTGTTTTATTTATCATATTGAGTTAAACTTCTGTAGCTTCTGCAATCACTATCAACTTTGGAATAAGAATGGGCACAGCATAATTTTATCTGCTTTCCAGGTAATCTGTTTTTCTTTAAAAATAAAGCTGGTTTCACTTTTATACACAGCCCCACTGAAAGAACCCAAAAGAGATATTTTATCTATGTATCTTAAGTTAAATTTAGCTACAATAGCCTGTAGCTATCATCAAATTACTGAGTCGTCCAAACCAGAAACACATTGTTGTTTGCTTTTTGCGGAAATAGCCTACATTCCATGTACCATACATTGCTGGGAATTCCTGAGAAGCTCGTGAAGAATAAGCAAAGGGATTGTGTTGTTAATTTAAAATTAATCAGCAATGGATCCTCTTTTATATCAGACTTCTTGTAATGTTGGGAATTGCAGCTTTCTAAGGAAGCAACAGACGAGCCTTTTTATCAAGTTTGGGTTGTTTGGCGGTGGTTTTTTTTTCAGAACAGATGCATTCACATTTTTTCATTGCTATGATACTAAAATGGCTATGTTTGAAATCTGAATAATTATGTATGTGAGGAGCATCTGAGCAAAACTGTGGAGCTTATCCCATGCTGCTATTGTCCCAAACAATCTAAGAAAACTTTTAGCTCAGCAGCTAAAGCTCGGCTGCTTTCTCCTGGTGCTTAAGGAGAATGAAGCAGATGTTAAAATTATCACATATAGGAAAATGTATTCAATATCTTGTGTACTTTTGTACAGTATCTTGTTTCAGCTGTAAATTGTTTGTAATTACTTTATCTTTAATTTTGAATGTCTACACAGAGACTACTTCACTAGGAACTGCATCTTTTTGTACTGTGAAATTTTCCAAATGTTGCTGTTTCTTTCAGTAGTTTGAAATATTGTAAAACAACATTGATTTTCTCTTGGTATCTTTCTTTACAACTGAAGCATCTTAAAATGAGAAAAAAATTAGATAATTTTTAATGAGAGTTACTAATTTAATTTCTATCCTCATTTTTCTATGTCAGCCATAATTACTTGCCTATGCCACCATGAGGCTGCTGTAATCTCAGCTGTCTTGTTATTGTCCCCAACAGCTTTTGAGATTAACACAGATCAAAACTGGCTTTCTCTCTTGCCTCCTTCACCTTCAACATGAGCACTCTCTTTCCTGGCCCTAGCACCATATGCATCCATTATAGTATGTCTATAGTACATAGATGGAAAGCTTAGAGTACATCAAAGACTAAAAGTCCATCTTGCTTGAATTCTGGAAATTCTAACTATAACTGTATTTCTAAAGGATAAGCATCATTTCTGTACTTCCCCTGAAGTTCACTGAAATCCATTTCCAGTTGCAAAAGCCATTATAACAACCTGCAAATATGCAATGTGCAGTGAGTGATATTTTTCTCAATGTTAAATTCAGGAACAGGCATTCAAATTAATGTAAATGTAGGAGATGAAAAGGCAGAATAGGCCTGGCTGAGTTTCATAGCAGCCTGGATGCTTCATCTTCAGTTGTTTCCTTAGTTATGGTTTTTGTTTGCTGAAGGATTATTTCCTTCACCAGATTTTTTTATCTCAAATTTAGAAAGCTATCTTAGTGTGTGGGAGGTTTTTATTGCCATCTCTGATGGACCAAACTACCACACTGCTGGGAGTGAGAGACACAGGAATTTCACTTAGGCTTTCAAAATAATTCTTCTTTTTTAATTGTTTATAGAATCTGTATGCCTAGTGTAAGTCTTCTGAACCACCATGCCAGCCTTTGGGAATCTGAATTACCCTGCCAGCCCTATTAAGCACTGCAATGCTTAAGTGGGGGGACACAGAGGAGGTAACATGGCTTTAAATTTTTATCAGTGACTGAAAGATTGCATGTCATTTGGGATACACATGTTCAAGAAAAATGAAATCAAGCCAGAAGAACTGCAAATATAGTGGGTAGGCTCAGGATGGAAGATAAAGAACCTGTTGGGCAGAGGGAGATCAGCAAGACATGGTTCTTCTTGCTTAATGAAATGAGAGCTGAGAGGAGATAATATTTCTGTTGTAAATGTGAGGTGAGGGGAAGAAATATTTATATGCCTGACATGTAAGTTCAAGAAACGAATACAAAATGTCAGTAAGTAAATTAGGACTAGAAATTGGAATATTTTCTTCCAAGCAGGGAAGAGGTTATTAGTCAAAAAAGTAGAAATAAGAAACCCAAGTGGTTTGAAGATGGAAAGTGCTGCATTTATAGAAAATAAGTAACAATTTTGCTTCCCATGGTAAGAGAGGAAAGGACTTGATGGTCTAGGAATATCTTTCACTCTCATGTTCCCATCACTAATTTTCCTGGTCCTCTTTAATCCTTCAAGTTCCAGCATGAATTCAGTGGACAGATTTTTCTACAACCTGGCAAGTCACAGAAGAGAATTTTGCATAGTTTTGTTCATGATCCACAGTACTCCATTCTCTGAATATGTCTGTTTACTGAAATTGGATTTTAAGAATACAGGCATCACATTATTGGCCATCCTTAAGCTATAACCTGTGATATTTCATTTTAGTATATTACCTTTGCTGCTTTAATTTTTCCCTCATGTGAGGGAAGGAAAGACAGAATCTAAAATTTTCCCTTCAGCTCTATGCGTAAAATTTTGTTTCTACCGAAAACATCTTTGTCTTTAGTTGATTCAGTTGATTTAAATGAGACCAAAGTCTTATCAAATGCTTTTGAAGTGCACCTCCACTGAAGATGAAATATATTCACACTTGATTTCAATGAAACATATGTAGTTCAGAATTGATAATCAAAGGTGTTTTGTGTACTGCTTTGTGCTTTATTTTTACTGCTGTACTGAAGCTCAGAAACCATCGCATTTGTGAATATAATTCCTGACTAATTTATAAATGCAGATATTTTCTGGAAGGTTGATAAAATCCATATCTGCTTACTTAGGGTGGGGTACCTTTCTCAAAGACTTCTATTTCTTCAAAAGGCTTATTTCTTCCTCTTAAAGATTTTCATATCAACAGAGGCCACTAACCCCTAGATCATTTTGTGATTGAAAGGATGTTTGTTTTTGGAAAATTGTACTGCCTACCGCTGCTGTTCTGGTTTCAAGATGTCCAGGTTCCTGTTTTTTTCAGATTGTGGTGCCCCAGAGTCACACTGTGTCTTTTCTCTTGATGAACTATTATGAGAAAAGTAAGAGGTGCACATATCTAGCAACTTGGGAAAGGAAGGAAAAAAACCAACCTGTTCTTGAAATGTTTGTGCATGAGTAAGGACATGTTTTTTCAAGAAGAGTAGCCATGGGCTAACTGAGGTGTTTCCATGCATAGAGCAGACCATGCTTTCTCTCTTCGCTGCTCCTATGACTGAAACAAGACACAAGCAGGTTAATAATGGACTTTCTAAATTCACGTATGTTGTTTCCATATTTATATTGCTACAGGTGTTACGGGTGTAGGCAGGTTGTATAGGAGTATAAACATAGAAAAGTGGAAACAACTTAAAAAGGGTGAGAAAGGTACACTTAAAAGCAGCATTCATAGAACCGTAGAACCACTTATGTTGGAAAAGACCCTTAAGGTTATCGAGCTTAACCGTAAAACATATAAAACCATTCAAACTGTGTAAAAGTCAAAGTCCAGGTTGCTGCAGCTGAAAGAAGAGAGATCAGTCTAGTAATGAACTGAAGGAGAAGAATTTGATAAATTTTGAGTTAGATTCAGTCTAGTAGCAGCGTACATGGCTTCAGTGATGATGACTCCAAAAGTTTCTGTTATGGTATCTAATCATTCTTTTGTCAGCAGTTTCTACCAGTGAGAAAAAAAACCTTATACGGATTTTTCTGGAAGGAGGCTCCCTATAAATGATCTGTTTCACACTCATGCCAGGAACTGAGAGTGAAGCTACATGATGCAGTACCACCAATCTTTCCCCACCCACAGTTTTAACAGATTGGCTCCGCCTCTTGAGGCATCTCTGGCATTCATGCAGTCCAGGTTCAGGTAGACTGAACTAACTGCCTGGCACAAAACAGTTCACTTTTTCAAGAGGGTGAGAGAGAGGGATGAGAAGGGAAAATGACGTATTTTTCTGAAAGTTTAGCAAATTGAATTGTCTCTGTGAGCCCAGCCAGGGCTGGAGTGAGCTCAAAATAAGGGCAGAATAGCGAAGTCAGGAGCTGAGCTGTTAATGTAAAGAGTGGATTCTTTTTACTTTCTTCTAATTTAAAATGGAATGGTAAATCAGCTAAAATTGTATCTTATACCTTCAGTTGGAAAAAGACAGTACCCACTCAACAAATCCTCATGCCTGAACTATTCTAGTTCTGTGTCCCAGGGCTTTTTGACATGTTTTCGTGAAACAGCTCAGGGACACTAATCATTGTTTTGCCTTCCAGCCTCTAGCATCCAGCCTGCAATGATTAGGTACTTAAACTGAAGTCCACTCACCTATGTTTCAGACTGTGTGATTCTTCTCTTGCAGCTCCATTGCCATTCGATAACCTGAACTATGTCGGTTTATAGTTTCAAATTGTTTTTTACATTTTTGTTTCTGTTGTACAAATGTAGTCCCTTTATCACAGCTGTTTCACTGAATGAACAAAAATTTTTAGTCTATTTTTATAATGCTCAGTTACATTTAGAACATATACTGAATAAATACTAGATGTCTGGAATGCTGTTACTACCTGTCAGCAGATAGCATTACACAGCAAAGTTTATTTTTCCTTAATCTTGGCAATGGTAAGACAGACAGTTCAAGTTTAAGTGATGAGTGAACAGAGGAAAATAACACCTCTACTTTTTATAGCCACCCACTTCTATTTTCCTGTCCTTTGGGTTTTCTTTCAGAGGTTAAAAGGGATCTTTGTGCTCTTTACTGTGTTAAAGTGTGCAGTGAGTTGATGAAAGACCAAAAAGAACATTTCATGATCTATTGACTCTAACCTTCATGCAAATAGCGTGTTATAGTGTGGGCTTTGTAGTTATCTTTTGAAAGCAGAATGATTTCATCACTACCTCAGGGAGATAAAAGGCAGCCCGAATAAGATGTTATTACTGCAGAGCAGAAGTCAGTTTATCCATCAGTCACAACACAGATGTATCACAAAAGAATGATGACAGACACCTGGTCAGAACACAGTATCACCAAAAAGATTCTTAAGCTTTCTTTTATGCAGGTATTGGTACTATGTGATTGAAAGTTAGAAAAATTTTGCCAGGAAGCTATGAAAGGAGCTGCAGCTTTATCAATGATGCTTGCAAAGACTTGTGGAATAAGCCGTTATGAAGAAAACAAACAAACAAACAAACAACAAAACAAAAAAATAAAACAGAGGAAAAAACCTTGATATTTTATGCATAAATAACAGAAGCCCAGGTAATAAAGAATTTAATTGGACATATTCATTGTCGTGATAATACTCAAGTGTAAGTTCCCATCTGCCTTCAGTCACTGGGATGTAACAGTTTGGAGCGCTTAACAGCTCCCTTTGCTGGTAAGAAGCGCAAAGTGCAATTTATGTGCACGATCCCTGGTTCTGTTTGCCATGTCAGGTTTTAATCAGCTTCACAGGCAGTATATCCTGACTCCTGGTTTCAGTTATGATAAGAGTAGATCTTTTCAGTAGTTCACTGACTCCAAGGAAAAGCATAGAAGGAGCATCAAAACAAACAAGGAAACAAATGAATTTAGTATATATACACTAAATGAAATGAAGATCAAACCAAAACATGATTTGAGATAAACTTTCATTAGAACTGTATGACAAATAGAAAATCAAACAATTATTCTGTATAGGATAGCTAAAATAAGACTGACTAAGAAAGGTAGTTTTTCTAATACACTACAATCACTTCCTAACCCAAAAAGCTGGTCCACAGCCTAACCCCTTAATAGGAACCTTAAACAAACCCAGAACCCTTACCTAAAGCCTTTCCCTAATCCTAAAAGCTAAATTCTAAACCTCAAAGGTGAGCTCAATACCCAGCCCTGGCCTGACTGTAAAAACTAATAGAAGTCCTGATAAGACACCTGAAGCCTTAGTCACCCTAACCCAAATCCATCACACCCTCCCTCTAAGCCTGAAGTGCTAGGGTCCTTTCCTAACCCTAGCTTGCACATGTTAGGCACTCCAGGAGGCAGAAAAAGGGTAGGACTTGTGAGGGTGTGGAGCGAAAGCCTGGGGAGGTGAGTGTGATGGGAAAGAAAGACAGGTTTGTGTCAGGGAATTTGAATAAATGTATTTTACTGCCAATTAACAAACATTTTAATCACTCATTCTGATATTTTTTAAAAACCCAACAAACAAAACCACAAAAACCCAAACAAACAAATAAACAATCAGAGAAAACACCTCAGCTTCCCTCTGGTCATCTCCGTTCTCTCCTTTCATGCCTCCAATCAATTTGCTGTGCATTAGGCTCAGACCCTTTGGTGAGGCAGCAGGTGGTGCATGAGTTTGGGACTGGTGTTTCTTGTCTTTTAGTGCTCCTTGTTTCTTACTCGACTGCTTGAACATGGTTTCCTCCACTGGCCACAGACCCTTTAGATTTGTACCTTCTCCTCCTCCTGAGTCTCCTTTTTGTCCTTCTCTAGTCTGAGATTTGGCTCCAACCCTTGCTCAGGCTGCAATTCTTCTTTGGCGTTTCTCCTGCTCTACTGCCCTTCCCAGACATTGTCTCTTGTGTCTTCTGCTTCAGCATCATTGCGTCTTTCCTTGTGTCTTTATCTCAGAATTTACCACCTAATATTTTTTTAAGAGGCTCCAGAAACTCCTCTGATTGCTCGACTTCTGGGGTATAATCCAAAAATACATCCACCAACCCTCTGCCCTACCTAAAACCTCTAACACAGCTTAGAGGAGCAGGGACATAATTAGATGGGAGAGGAAGATGAAGATTAGAGGAAATTTTCTTGATTATGGACTGTGAGAGCCCTTTTGTTTCAGCAGCTGATTTTCCATGAACTGGAGGCTGAGCAAGAGGGAGCTCAACCAACAAAGTAGTGGGAGTTTACGGAGGTAAGGAAGACTGAAGAGATGGTGATGTGTCTGGAACAGAGGTCAAGAGATCAGCTTTGCTATGTCCTCACTCTAAGTCCAAGTAAGATCCCTCAGTACAACCAGAATCCTCAACCCTACCACTAATCCTTACCCCAGTGCCTTTTACTTATTCATAACCTCCAAACCCACATCCAAATCCTGAACCTCTAATACCTTCCTCTGTTCCTCACCCTCTGTTGTGTCTTTGCCATCATGTGAAATCATTAACACAGAATTTTCCTTAATGTTTGTTCAGAATATTTTTTCAATTTTTCTTTCTCAGGAAAAACTATTTCTCCTTAGATAGAGAGGTAGAAGTGAGACATGGTTCAAGTGATACCATCTGTAGCTTGCACATAGAGAAACTATTTAACATAAAATTTTTCTGCAGAAAGTTGTTAAAATCTATACAATAAAAGTTAACTAACATTTTCTCAAAACATTTGAGTAAAAAAATTCACAAAGAATCTTAGAGGGCAGGAAAATCAAGGCACTGATTCTGTGTGAATCCATCATATTGTGGTAGACCAGGAAGTCATACAGAGGTATAAAAGCACAAGAATAGTGAAAAGTTGTGCTCGTCTAGTTATATCGATTTGTGATTACAGAATACTCATTCTCTCACTAGGCTATCTTTTTACAAGTAGGTGGATTTGGGTTTGTCGTTGGAGTTCTGTATCACAAGTTCTGCTATATCATCAGGATGACTCCTCTTCACCCTGATCTTCATGGAAAAGAAATCCAGAAGCAGCTATCAAATACCTGCAATTCAATAAGTTCCAAAGCTGTAGAACATTGGAAGGTGGCTGGGGTATTTGTTGCTGCTCCTTCCTTAGCTCTTTGCCGTATATCCACTCTTGTTTCCATTGTTGGAGACAGGATACTGGCCTAGAGGGACCTTTGGAATGGACTATTACAAACATTTATCTTTTCTTGTGACCCTTTGAAGTGGATATATAAGGAATTTTATAGTCCTTCTGCCATATTTGAAGCAATTTGTGGTATCTCAAGCACCTTTTCCACTCACAGACTTCCTTCCAGGGCTGATAAAAATCTTTCAGGGTCATATTACTGTTTGAAAATAACTCTGACAGCTTTTGATTGAAAACAGACTTGAAATGCAAAATACTGGATAATAATCAATTTACAATAACCCTTATTAGCTAATATTTTAAATTATATAGCACGTGTGAACTTATAACCTAAAGATAAGCAACAGATTTTGAAAGTGTCTAAATACTGCTGCTCCTTCCCATTCCCATTATTTAAGCCACATCAGACTCTTTTCGTTTTCCCTACCAAGCTAACCTCAGACTCTTCATTCTTCATATCTTCCAGTATAGCCAGTCTAAGTTCCCTCTGTGTATTAACTTATTGAAGCTGGAGGCAAATAAGAATACTCAAAAGATGTCCATGTGGCGCTGAATGAAAAATGCCCAGAGGTCCACAAGTCCCTGTAGGCAGTGAAGAGAAATGAGGACCTGCTATCAGTGGTTCAGTTCATTTTAGCTGAGGTGTCCGTATTCAAGGTCACAAAATTTTTGTCTTCCTTGCTGATGACAAAACTTCCGTGTACATCAGGTATATGAAAATTAGAGTTTGTTTTCATATCTACCAGATGACATTTACATAAGGAGCCCCACAGTGTGACCTATATGCCCTGTGTCTACCTAACAGGTAAATAATTTACTATCTTTTGGTTTTCTTCATGTTTTTGTGTCACCCTTGCATTACAAAGTGCATTTGATTTCTGGAAAATGACTAAATCCAGGGAGAGACTTTAACTATCGAGGACAAAGTAATAACTTCAGTGCTTGTGAATTTAGATTGTGTATTTAGGCAAAGAACTTCAGAAATCTATGTTAGTAGATTTTGTCCTTGAGCTTTTCCCTGAGTTGGCCCATGACTCCTGTAGTGAGATCAGCTTAGATTGACGTTAGTATAAGTTGATCTCCTTAGGCTCCCTTCATAGTCACTGAAGACAAATAGGCATTTGCAGACTTACCTTGGCTACCGATTAGGGTAGGATAAATCACCTGTGGGAGTATTTATTTTCCCTGAAAAGGGAATGGAGGACAATGAAGTCAGACTAACTGTAAGGCATCTAAGTTGGATCTGAGGTACGCTTATGTTGCTCTTAAGCTTTTCCTGCTTAAGTCATTTATCAGGTTACTGTGCTAAGGGACAGATGTTTCTGATGGAGCTTCCTCACTGTGCAGGGCCTTGTGCATTCTCTGGCATGTTTAGTTGAGGTGGTGATGCATGTTATGTCAATCGGTAGCCTGTTTGTGATTTTCCTTGCTTTAAATCAGCTATGAGCTGTTAGTTTGTGTCTTGCACATTACTTTCACAGCACTGGCATGCCCTGCCTGTGACTTTCTTCAACACTTCAGTGCTCTGCTGGCTTGTGTTCTTGTCCTCACTGTAAACTGAATGATCGGGGCATGCATTGTCCTGCAAACTGAACTTCGTTCTCTTGTGTGCTGCTGTTAATACTATGTTTTGGTAAACTTTTTTTTTTTTTCCCCATTCGTGTATAAATCATGAAATGATTCCTTTCACAGAGGATTGCTTCAGAGTTGAACTTTATACCACTAGATGGCAATACTAGGTAAACCACGATTATGTCTCTTACAAAAAACCCTACCCTGAATACACATCTGTATCAAGACAAAGGGAAACACTTTTCAGTACAAATATTGCTTTATTTCTACACAGCATGTACTGCTGGAGATCTCTCATGTCATAGGATAGGGTTTAAGCATCAGATATTCACTTTTCCTTGTGGAAATGGGATTCCTTGTGATCATGTTTTATTAGTTGCAAATTACCTTCCTGTGTTTTGTCTTTTCTTTCTTGGTTGTCAGTTATGTTTTGTGTGTAACTATTTTCAGCCTCTTCATATGTGGAAACTCTTGAATTGAACTTACTGCTTTTTTGTTTACTCTGGTTTTGTTCTCCATTTCTGTTTAATACATGAGTTAAAATCTCTCAGAGGAAATGCTATTGCCCAGCTTGGCCTGACCGTTGTTGATCTTTGGAAGATATTTAGAGAATCATGGAAGAAGACACAAACAGCCTTTGTCAAAGGTGCTGTCCTGTAAAAAGTAGTTCAACAGTGTTATTAATCTAGTACTATTTTACCTTGTATTTATTTAATTTGGTTTCCAATGTTACAGTTTGACATGGCTTAACAGTGAGGAGGCTTCATTCTTTTATTTTTCCTCCCCGTTCCTCCATTTGTTTTTTGTAGAAATATATATATAACTTATTTGTTTTTAAATAAGTTACATTCTCCAGCTGGCTGTCGTGCCTGTCCTTTGTCATGGGCTTCTGCCTGCCAAAACTTTGACTTCTGAACACTAGCCAACTTACCAAGAATCTCCTCAGGCTCTCCACTTCTTTGTAGTCATCTTCTCCTGTGTCTGTAGATACAGAGAGAGGGAAAGGAAAAGATAAGCAGGGAGACAATTCTGTGAAGAAGGAAAGAAGATGAGCAGAAGAGAGCTTTAAAGTGTACATGCTTGAGCTGGTTGCAGTTAGAGGACATTGAAGAATTCTAGAGAGCCATCAGAAAGTAATGATAAGGCCCTAAGATGAATTACAGGATATCACCAGCTCTCAGAGGAGAATTCGGGAGGTCAACAAAGAGTAATAGGAGAACATCAGAGAGGGTAATAAAGTGAAAGGAAGAAACAGAAATGCGGGGCCTGACTGAGAAAGTAGGCATTAACTAGGAAGGACTTTGTGAAGCCTGTCAAGAGCCCTAGACTGTTCAATCATCAGCCTCTACTTCTACAGTGCTTATAAAATCAATGAGACCAATGTGAAAAGTGAAAGTTTATCTATCACACCAAAGCATGTAAGAGCAAAAAAAAAAGCAATTTCCTCTGAAGTGTCAAAAAAGGCTCCTGAGTAAAAGAATCAGTTTGCACTCAAGCTAAGGGTGATACATAGAGGAAAAAGCACATCTCTTTGTACAGTATGTTGGCTCTTCCTTCTGACTCCACCACTGAAGTGCCAGATGGTCAGATGAATCTTTACTGCTCTGGACTTTCTTATCCACTCTCATGTCTTCTACCCGGAAAATAGATAAACAATGAAGTCTTAGGAGCCATTTCAGTGTGTGTGTTCTCAGTGCAACAGGATCCTTATTTTACACGAGGAATCCTCACATATGAATGCTTCCCACATAAATAATAATGATAACAAAAAAGACTGGTCAATATACTGGATATATTCTTCAGAGTGGAACTTTAAAAAAACCAACCAACCAAAACATAAATTTTATTCTGGAAATATCTTTTTGCTGCAGTCAAATTACCACAGAAAAAATGTGTCTTGATGACATTTCTAGAGGGTAAAGAATATTATTTCCCCTCTTTCAATTGTATAAAAATGTTTTGCTTTGGTATTGGTTAGATATTTCATTTTAATAAAGAGAAATTCTTTCAGCTTCATGATTTACTTTATTCTGTTTTTATATTCTATCGTGCATTGTAATATTATCTTTTCATATGTAATATTATATTTTCATATCATCTATTTAGTATTTCAGCTGATAGCTTTTCTGATCTTGTCAAAATCAGAACATGATATCATAAAAAACCCCTCAATATTTCTAAATGGAAAAATGAGTACAATTTTATTTTGAAAAATAACACCAAAACAACAGCATGGAACTCCAGATTAAAACAAAACAAAACAAAACAAAACAAAACAAAAAACAAGCCAGATTTAGTTCTAACTATAGATCATTTTAGAAAATTCTATTTTCATGGATTAGCATATATACATAACATATTCTTCTGTTTTCAATTATTCCCTGGGACTGCACTGAATTTAAGCCTTCCATGAATGTCCCTTATATAATATGAAATGATTACCAGCCTGGATATGGAAGTAAAATGTCATTTGTGGGTTGGACTGCAAAATTAGGCAGCAGACTGATGATAGTGGAAAGGTTGATGCAAATCACTATTAGCCCTCTAGACTAAATGGGTCACTATTGAAATAAGGTATAATACTGCATCATAAATCGGTAGACTGCATGCAGCTTGTGATTCCACCTGTTCCACGGTAAAAAATCCTTTATTGAGAGGTGTTCTTTTTAAGCCAGATCATAGCTAGATGTGCTGCTAAGTGTGCCACAAATTAGCTCTGTTGTCAAAGTTGAAGGGATAGAAAAGTGCAGTGCAAGGTGGGAGCTTGTCACTGACACTGGAAATCTGGTTTTTGCTGTTGTCAAACTTTACTGTGGACCTGCAGCCTAAGTGAGATAATTTTGCAAGGCTTTCTGCTGTGTTATTTCAGCATCAATTGTAAACCAGAGCAATCACCACAGTTACATGTAGGTTTGGAAAAAGTGCGCAAGGTAAAAAGGAACCTTTGACAAAAGGCTTGCCTATTTCTCTAACTTGCTGACCTAGTCAAATCTCATATTGCTATCTTTTCTTCCTGGTCTTTTCTTGAATATTGTTTGATTTATTTTTAGAAGCACTGATAAAGCAATGCACTAAACCCTTCAATTTTCTATGATTATGAATATCCATTAATACCCAGTCTCCTCATCTTTTTCCCAAGAACAAACAAAAGGCATTTTATTACAGCAAGCAATGAGTGAGCGTGTGGTGAGTACAGTTGTGGGTTGTGGACCGCTGTACTTCAGGTCACAGTGTCAGCTGCAGGGCTGTGACTGGGCTCTGGGCTCTGGAGTAGATCCATGATGTGGCTTTACCAGGTAATAATCTGTCAGAAACAGCTCAGAGAACTTTGTAAATTTTTGGTGAAGTGCAGATTTTTTAATTTTATTTTTTTTTTTCTTATAAGGCAATCATAGCTCATGGATATGGCACTCCAGGACAACATTTAGTGGGCATAGTGGAGTTAGGTTGACGATTTGACTCGATGATCTTAAAGGTCTCTTCCAAACTTAATGATTCTATGATTCAATGGAACAACTTTTTACCTTGGATAAAGAAAAAATATGACAGATTTTGCCACATCAGGGAAATCCAATGGCCGGACTAGTTCAATTTAGTTAACTTTTAAAAACTTGGCCTGATCATGCATGATAAGAGTGCTTGGCATCAGCTTAGTATGTACATAGAAGTGTGTTGGCTAGATACAGCTGCTGAACATGTTGAATATGCTGTGTTGTAGAATTCATTAAAATCTTGAAAGACTAACTCTGTCAACAAACTAATATTGTATCTGATAAGTAGCCTGATATGAGAAGCAAATCAGGATATTTTTGTTGTTTTGTTTTTCACTAAAGATCTGTCCCTTTTCTCAGTATTTCTTTAGCTCACCTCTTGGCAAGTAGGTTTTTCCTTCTAAGTCAAGAAACTCTGCATGTTAGGACTCTATTTTTCACAGAGGAACATAAGACAGAGGAAGGTAATTTTTTAGGAAAAAGCCTTGATTCGCCAGTAGCATACATGTCTCAGGATTTACACAAGAAAGACTGAGGTTTTATCAACCCTCTTTGAATTACTATTTCTCTCAATTCTGATGTCACCAATGTTTTAAAAAGAGCTGCTCAGTTTCTCCTTATCCCGCTTGATTGACTGCACCTTCAGGTGCGAACACAAAGTCCAGTGAGCTCAGACTGTGCATTTGCTCTTTGAACATCCTCAAATTGCTTATCTAGTGGCCACACAATAGATTCTCTCTTTTTACATGCTTTGTATGGCTCTCTTGGGAAATTTCCAGGTATTTAAGGTGGCCTCTGATTTGAGAAACTGTATTGGGCTGGTAGGTTAGGACACATGAAATGCTATAGCATCTTGGCCAGATTCTGCTACTTTTCTGATTGGTGGTATATTACCACAATAGAGGTCAATAAACATGAGTAAAGGTGGAAAAACATTACTCCATTACCCAGTAGTTTGCCTTCTCACAATGTTTATACAGTCCTTAGCTTTCATGGGAAGAATAATGCCTGTTGGAAAACGTAATTAAAAAAAGTAATATGGCAAACATTGCCCTATTCTAAAGCTTATTTTAGTAGAAAATTTCTCACAAAGATTTTTCTTTTTTATTTTTGACTCAGTGATTTCATGAAACCAACTGTAATGAACCACTCAAACATAGGAAGCTTTCTTTTTTAGGATGAATCCTTCAAGAAGAAGTAAAATTTCATTAAGGATTGAGTTTAATCTCCTAATGAAAATAAAAAAAGTGTTTACTTGTCTCATTCTTTGGAAAACTCAAACTCACACATGAACTGATTTACGCCATTTCTGGCACATTTAAGCACATCTTTCCCCGTCAGCATGCAATTGTGAAAAGAGAGAGTGTGGGAAGGGAAGGATCAGTACTTACAGCAGCACAACCATATTTTATTACTGCTAATCTATCAGCGCATCAAATTCTGATTGCAAGCAGCCCATTAACAGATATGCTTGATGCAATTAAAATGAAAGTACATTTTTGTGTGAGACAAATGCATGTATAAAAATATACATATGAAAAAATGTATAAAAATTGGGATAATCAACTGCATTTCATGTAGTTTCTGTATGAGTACAAGTAATCACTTCATTTTTTTCCCTGTGTATTTTCTTAATCAGCTTGAGGCACAGTGGGAGGTATTGCTTCAGCTTTTCAATAAGGAAAGGGCCAGGATTAAAAGGGGGGTGTTCTGCCTTCAAAGCCATGCTAGGTCCAGAGGGAGTCTCCTCCTGGGGTTTTGGCATTGGAAGGTCTTTGAAGATTTTTGGGTTTTTACTTACCAGGTGGTCTTAACTCCTAGCAGTGTCTCCTCTGAGCTGCAGTTGCACAGCACGGCAGGGAACCTACCTGCCTTACTTTCTGGAGCAAAGAAGCCACAGGAAAAATTATACTTTTGCAGGATGGCTATATCTCTTATGGGAACACAACAACCCCTGCTTCAGAGCATGATACAGAGTAGAAATAAATCTCTGTCAGAGAGCAGAAAGTCTGGTTCAGTTAAAAGTAGTGGAAAGAGCTGCTTGAAGCCAGCCATTAGATGGCAGAATTGATCAAGCAATAACCTGATTTTAGCGCTGGGTCGTGTATGCCCCAAACCAGATGTTTTAAAGAATAGATACCAAGTAGCAGCTGGTGCTTGTATATATTCCCAAAATACTGTACCTGGCCTACCTGCAGGCACTTTGAGCTAACAGAGACCCCAGTATTTGTATATCATTTCCAGAAGCAGCACCTGGGGGACTGGGGATCAGAGCATCAATCAATGAGCATTGTTAGATCTTTTCTAGGCGTGTGCCTTTGAAGACCTGTACCTGTGTAAATATTGACCATCATGATGCTGTCTGGCTATAAATTTTTGGCAATGGCACAGGTACAATCCACTTGTGTGTTTCTCTAAATGCCATTGCTTTGAAAGGTATCGGTTCAGTGAATCTGCTCAGCCAGTTTTTAACTGCAGTTGGTTTCTCTGAGCATCAGGCAACTTCATTAAATTACTTACCATTAGCAGATCAATACCAGCATATTCTGTGAGAGGTGATTCCTAAAATTTTAGTCATTCTTCTCCCATGTAACTGCAGTATCTTCAGATGAAGAAGCAAGATAGTACCAAATCTAACAACCCTCGAACCCACATAATTTCATTGACTCTTTTCCTTTTGTGAGAATAAAGAAAAGTTATTTTTTAATCAACCCGCTGACTCCAGTAGGTTATTTCAGCATTAGCTTTTCTATTATACCTCTTCCCATTAAAATTCCCTGTAGTCTAATCGCTGTTCCCAAATTATACACACATCTACCTCCAGTTTAAGATATTTTATATTCTTCCTTAGTGCCTGAAGACTGGATTTCGTATTGGCTTATTCACATCCATATATGTAATTGGTTCCAAAAGAAACTTAAAGTATTTCAGTTCTTTCTCCCAGGATTAAAACCGACTTATTAATCCCTTTCTTTCAAAATTTCAGGTCAGTTGTTTGTTATCTTTCTTTTATTTCCTTTTGTTTTCTTCACTCAATAGTGCATACAAATTCTGATAATAAAATAGCCTGTATTTCACAATTGACTTAAATTTATTTCTTCTTTACAAGGATATTGGGATTCATACCTCCTAACACTAAGTATCTACATCTGAACTTGCCACCTGGGATCCCTTTATAGTCAGTGGAAAGCAATAGTCACTTCTAGAGGCAATTCATCCCATCCATTTCAGATGTCTGCTTTAGGATGCGTCTGCTCTAGGATTGACGATTTCTCTCCAGTGACTGTAAAAGGAGCCTGGGGGGACTTAGCTGAGATACAAATTGCCAGTCTCAACATTTGGTCAGGTGAATCCCACGTTGAGAGTCTATGGTCTCGCAATCAGCATTTGCAATATTTTTCTGCCTCTTTGGAGAAGAACTGGATGCAATCTGTACCTGTTTTACTACAAAGAAGTAGATTCTGAGGGGTACAATCCACCAATGGCCTATCTTTTAGAGGTGGCCAAAACACTTCCACTTGTGGACTACACTAATCAGGATGCTAATGTGTATTTATGTTAAGAAAGCGTGATAAGAAAATCACATCAATTAGCTGAAACATTCTCAGTAATGAAATGTAAAAAAGATATTAAAATTATATTCCAACAAGTAAGTGTGATACAAATGAACCATTCTATGGTTCTATGATTCTATGAAATGGTTATATCAACTTGTACAAATGGTTTTGTACAATTTGCTTTTTATTTGGCTATATAGTGAACACTTATTCACTTCATTGAATAAATGATTTGACCAAATCTGCTAGGCCTAAATTTTAAGCTGAAACAAGCCAGAAGACAAATAGTTAGAAAACCACTTATTTAATTAGCTTTAGTATATTTGAAGGACCACTCTCTCTTGATATTTACTTTAGTGTGAATGACAGCAACACTATAAATTTAACTAGTGTGAGAGTGGAACAGACTCCCTAGCAAATTTTGTTACTACTTTAAACTCCTTCTTCGCAGGTCTCACTCCCAGTAGTTTTGAACAACTCAACAATGGACCTATTTATGCTTTTTCTGTCTTTTTTATAACCACATAGAAAAGCTTTGCTATAAAGAAGATGCAAATTGATTTTTAAAGCTTACTTTGACAGTATTTCTTCTGCTATTATTTGCTCTACACCGTGAGTCAGCACAAGATGGATATCTAAAGATACACTCTAAATAAACGAAACTTTCTCAGCATGTGGTATCCTAATTCTTCACTTAGATATAATCTCTACCAGTTTTCTAGTCAAACAACAGCTGCCAAAAATGTGCATCCATTGTGAAACACCTTCCTTGTCTCACAAACATATCTACCAGTCTAACATAACAGACAACCTATGTTATACAATCGTGTTACAAACAGTTTCAGAGGAGCATCAAAAAACAGCGAATGTCCAGTGAATCTCTAAAAATACAGTGAGAAAACATCCTCAGTAGATGTTTGCATCAACAGTTAAAACCAGTTTCCCCATTTTAAGCTCCTTTTTGATATGTGATATTCTTATAGAAAAGCCTGAAATGAGTTAACAGTAATTTCAGTAATTCTGAGTATCCCAGAGTAAGTGATCTGGAGAGCTTAATCCATTTTTTTTAATATGGTAAGTCTTGATTACATTATTCTCAGTACTCTTATTAATTTCTGCTTCTATTCAGCTCCACAGAAGGTTACAATTTGTTTCTTGTTAAAATAATTAGAGTAATGCTTTCTGCTCTCAACATTCTGCAGCCTAAGGACAGCATAGGACCACTCAGTTTAGTTCATTGCTTCAGGTAGCTGATATGTGAAACTAAAACAGTAAAACATGTTGATTGGACCCACATGCGTATATCTTTCTCTGGGCTGATGAACTGAACTGAACTTTTAGAATTAGTGTTGATATGAATAGTCATAGTTTCAAATTCAAAATAACGTTCACATACTCTCTGACAAAGGTCTTTTTAAGGGGCATTATTGATATTAAAATAAAATTTCAAAGTTGGTAAATGCAAGGCTGTGTAAAGAACAAATAGGTTTTTTAAGCACTCATTTTCCCATGATTGGTATATTCACCCTTTAGTTTATCATAATATTCATAGGTATTTCATTGTTATTCATATTTTAAAAGGTTTTAAAAGAATTTTTATAGATAAAAGCTAATTATTCAAATTAAAGCAACACATAACATTGAAGAAGTAGAGACAGTGAGAGAGTTTTCTTGGCCTTCAACAAGAAATGCATCTAGATAAGCACTGACTCTAAGTAAAAAACCTTTAGCTAATTTTGGGCTGCTTAAAATTCCTGTGAGTTTTATGGAATGTCTCATCCTAGAGACACTGGCACTAACCAACCATGCAGATAGACATTATAATTTTATTGCTAGTGAATGTAATGAAAGGCCAGCTGCATAGTATTTCTCTGCTTAAGAGCTTTTTTTCAAGTACAAATTTTAAGACGCTTCACTGATTTGAGTGGATTTATTCTGGGGGTCTACACATATAAATGCATTCAGAATTTGTTTCTACTTTTAAAACCCATTCACTGTGAACACTTAAAAGTTTCCCAAAAACCTTACTGAATACTATTATTACAAAGCAAGCAATTAAACTCAGAATATGTAAAGAAGATTGCTATATAGTGATTCTTTTGTCTGATACAAAGAAGTATAGCTGTTCTGTGGCACTCGCTCATATTTATGCCTCTATTTAGGAAATACAGGCAAGTTTACCCCTAAAACAGTGTGGCCAAAATCTATTCTCCTGCACAACAAACGCTTTATCAAAAACATTATCAGAAAGAGTGACCAAATGGGATATCATCCAAGGCAGCAAATATCCTGTCTTACACTTTCTATTTCCAACACTAGCATGCATTAATGCCACAAGTGTACTAATTGTTCCCTAGGGGATGCTTGGTGCCAGCAAGCTGTAGTAGTGATAATTGTGATATTGAAGCTACCTGGAAGTTACACTGACAACATATGCATGTACAGGATTGTGAATACTGTGCCTTGGTATTCAGGTTAATAGCTTAATCGTTTTATATAAGATTGTCTCTGAAGGGCTCTCTTGTTCATTACTGGGTATGATTCTTCTTTATATTGCTATGCTGCTTTTTTTCATGATGGATTATAACCAAATAATATATTTCTAGCCAACTTACGCTAATGCCATCAGCTACCACTTCCATTTTGCAGTCCATAATGCAACTTTTACTAATGTGAGCCAATCTGTGCAGTTACATGCAATCTTCTGTACCATATGTCAATGAGAGGCTCAAGTGAGAAACTTTTACAGCAACCCTATAAATATCGCTCCTTCCCTGTGCCGACTGATTGACTGCTGTTCATGCTGGAATTGTTTTGATATTTATGGTCTGATACGGACTCCTGTTTTTAAATGGATTTTCATTATCTCATTAGGACAGCAAGGATAATCTGGATTTGTAAGGTCTGGCTACACAATAGTTCTGATTCATATCTACATGTTGACACTTATTATCAGTGATACAAACCCCAGCTCACAGGTAATTGCTATTGGTATCCCCTGGGGATTAATGCTGGTGTAAATACTGTTTAACACCCTTATTAGTGACCTGATGACGGGGATGGAGTGCAGTCTCAGCCATTTCTCAGATGATATGAAGATGATTGGGGTGTGGTTGATACCCTGGCGGGCAGAGCTGCTGTTCAGAGGTACCTCAGCAGGGTGGAGAAACAGGCTAATGGGAGCCTCATACAGTTCAGTAAAGGTGAACGTAAAGACGTGCACCGCATGCAGCAGTATGGGCTGGCACTGACTGGCAAAGAAAAAGTGAGGTCCTGCTGGACAACAAATTGATTGTGAATCAGACCTATGCCCTTGCTGTGAAAGAGGCCAAACACATCCTGGTCTGTATTAACAAGTGATGATTCCCCCCTCTTCAGCACATGTGAGTCCACGTTTGAAGTATTTTATCCATTCTTGGGCTCCCTCCCCAGCACAAGAAAGACAGTGACATACTGGTATGAGATCTGTAGAGGACACCAACCTGGTCAGGGGCTGGAGCCTAAGACATAAAAGAAGAGGCTGAGACAGGATCTGTTCATCTTGGAGAAGGGGAGACCTCAGGGTCGATCCTACTCTCATCTAAAACTACCTAGTGGAACAGAATGCTAAGCTTCAAAATTCTGCTGTGGAGCAAACATGTTGTCCTGGACAGTGGTAGTAAGTGGAGAGATAGTGTACTTCTTAAAGAATCAGAGAATGGTTTGGGTTGGAAGGGACCCTTAGGGTTCATCCAGTCCAGGCTCCTTACCATGGGCAAGGACAGCTTCCACTAGACCAGGTTGCTCAAAGTCCCATCCAGTCTGACTTTGAACACTTCTAATGATGGTGCACCCACAACTTTTTTGAGCAACCTGTTCCAGAGCCTCACCACCTTTATCACAAAAATATGTCTTCTTTATGTCCAATCTAAACTTATTATCTTATCAGGCCCCATTAAAAAGTCTTTTTCCGTCTTTCTCATAAACCTCCTTTATATACTGATAGGCCATAAGAAGGTCTCCTAGGAGCCTTCTCTTCCCCAGGCTGAACAATCCCAAGTCTCTCTTTCTTCATAGCAGAGGTGTTCCATTCCCCTGATCATTTTCATGTACCTCCTCTGGATGGGGTCTAACAGGTCCATGTCTTTCTTGTACTGGGAACCCTGTGGCTGTATGCAGTACTCAAGGTCAGGTCTTGTGAGAGTGGAGTAGAGACACTTTATAGAGATTCTGCTTCTAAACTAGATTCTTGGTGGTAAACTACATGGGATTAATCCATACTCAGGACTCCCCCAAAATATACTTCCACTCAGCTGATGAGAATCTGCCCCCCAGTAATTTTTCTCTAGTACAATTTGTAGTAAATTTCTTATTCAGACCAAAAACTGCTCCAGCAGAAGAGATTCACCATCTGGTATATTATTTCTGACAAATGACAGGAACAGTTACCAAGGTTCAAACATCTACTCTGAACGATGCAGGACCTCTCACATCTGCCTCCCTGGGAGGTGGCTTTTCAATTGAAGGGGAAAAGTTTCTCCTACTTACAGCAACACTTTGGGCTTTTCCCCAGGAATATGATTCCTTATTTGATTTGGGACTTATCCAGATCACTAGCGTGTCTTCCCTTCTTATGTAGTGCTCATGATTTGTCTGTCTGAATGAATTTCATTGCTCTTGAAAGTGCAGGAAGAAACATTTTTACCATGCTCTCATTGGTTCAGTTAAAGCCGTAACGATATCAGTGTGGGTTTTCTGTATGGTCATTCCTTTCTACATCAACTTATTTTCTGAAGGCTTTAGAACAATTTCAACATCATGTAAGCAGTATTGTCTAGATTTCAGTACTTCAGTGAGGCTGGTGAAAAACATGTGACTGCAGCTTAGAAATCTTTTTCATTTGCAGCTGTGCTTCGGGTGAGTAAACACTGTGTTTGTGTTTGCTGAGAAAGCATCCTTGTTTTGGTATCTGTATTTATAGTCTCTCAATGTGCCTAGAAATTTTGCTAGAAAGCTTATTTCTGAACAACTGAGTAACTAAATAAAGTACAGCTTAGCAAAACAGGATATCCCACTTTATTATCCTTACTATGTCAATATTTTCAAACCTGTCTTAATAGTTAGATATCTAAAAGATAGGTTGATTTTCAGAGTATTTTAGCTTTTTTGAGTTGCAGTCTTACAGGATTTTTAAAGTCTGAGAGGTATTTTGAGTGTGGATGTTTATGACTAACTTAAGGCACTGACATACAGAACTATTTGATGTTGTCTTAACTACCTAAGCAACTTTGGTAGCAGGCCAGCATTTCTGGATAAAAAATTCAGAAAATTTTTGGTTTTGGAAAGTGACGATGTTAGATGATTCTTTCACTTGTATATAGAATTTGAAGATAATTGCTTTAAATTTCAGTTGGAAAAAAGACATTATAATAAACTTATGTTTTAGGGATATGACTGTATTTTGTTTACATGGCAAGGCTTTGGTGGCAGGGGGACTGCAAGGGTGGCTTCTGCCCCCATGTCCGATAGAGCAAATGCTAGCCAGCTCCAAGACAGACCTGCTACTGGGCAAAGCTGAGCCCATCAACAACAGTGGTAATGCTTGTAATGGAAAAAAAAATTATTCACTGTATTCTTCTCTCTGAATAGTCTCACTTAGCAGATAGGGCTAATTGCTGAATGGGGGTGGGTGTGGGGTGAGAGGGATGTTAGAAATCTGATAAATGCAATTTGAGCTTGCAAGGAGGTAAGTGCAAATTGAACTGAAGTACAGGAATATAGACAGAGGCCAGAGGAAGTCCCAGGCTACTACTGGGTAAGACTGGGACAGACTTTGTCCAGGCACAGGTCACTATGCATCTCTTCCTAAGCTTCAGCTGTGTCAGCAGGGAGGAAAATATTTAGGATTCATATCAAATGAAGGACAAAGATCAGTAGACCCAGAATGTGTCCAGGCTATTGTAGAAACACAATTAGTAACAAAGAAAAAAATTGCAAGGATTTTTAGGTGCAGTAGGATACCACAGACTCTGGATAACAGGACTAGGGGAGTTAAGTAAGCCATTGACAAAGGCTACCAAGGAAGAGGAGTGGAGCCCATATGTTGAAGTCCAGAGAAAAAGTAGCTTTCCAAGCTATAAAAGTATCTTTATGTCCTGCTCTGGCATTGGGATTGCTAGATTATTCCAAGCCCTTTGAACTATTTGTGCATGAGAACAAAGGAATTGACGGTGGAGTTCTTACTCAAAAGCTAGGTCCACACCACCGCCCTGTGGTTTATTACTCAACTGGATCCTGCAGTGACAGGGAACAATTCCTGTGTTAAAGTGATAGCAGCAACAGCGACTATCATAGAAAAAAGCAGACCATTAGGCCTGAGTCACCCAACAACTCTATATATCCTGCATGAAGTAGAACTGATTCTTAAGCAACATGCTATATGAGAATATTCCCCACAAAAACCACATCATTATGAATTAACAATTTTAAAAGAGGATAATATTACTTTTAAAAATGTAGTGTTTTGAACCCAGCAACTAAACTACCTGCTTCCTCCGATGGTGAGCTGCGTCATGATTGTACTAAGACAGTGTTTCACTCCAGCCACCTGTGGAAAGATCTGTGGGATCAACCTCTAGAGAACTCAGATTTAATCCTTTTTGCTGGTGGCTTTTTGTACTATGCAAATGGAAAATGACACATGGGCTATGCAGGAGTGCTTGCCACCCTATGCATGAGTGTACCACCATAACAACTCGTTCAAAACTGGGAGACTGTGAAAGATGGAACTGGAATTTAGACTAATAGGGGAAAAACCCATTTTACCAAGAATATATTTAATGATTTTTGACTAGGTGGTTTCATGATAAAACACATGGAGGAATGACAGCAGTTGTTAACCAGACTGAGAAAATGTGGGCGGCCCATGGAATACATATGGTAGTAAAAAAGGTTACGAGTTCTTGTCCCACATGCTGGAAGTTTTCTGATGCAAAACCCAAATAGGAGGTTGGAGAATGACCATGGGCATAGTTCCTATTCCAAAGACTGCAAATTGATCATGTTGACATGGCAACCGTGAATGGACTTAGGCACCTACTGGCAATCATGGGTCAACTCTCAGGATGAGTAGAAGCTTTTCTCACCATGCAAGAGCAGGTTTTCTGGCAGCTTCCCCCGCTGGAGGACCCATGCTGGAGCAGTCTGTTCCTGAAGGACTGCACTCCATGGGAAGGGCCCATGCTGGAGCAGTTCTTGAAGAAGTGCAGCCCATAGGAAGGACCCACATTGTAGAAGTTCATGGAGAACTGTCTCCCATGGATTGGACCCCATGGGGTGTGTGAGGAAGGAAGAGTGGCAGAGAGAATGCATAATGAACTCATCGCAGCCCTTATTCTCCTTCTCCCTGTGCTGTGAGGGGGCAGAAGGTAGAGAAGTGAGGAGTAAACCGCAGCATGGGAAGAAAGGAAGGTGTGGGGAAAGTGTTTTTAGATTTGTTTTACTTTCTTATTATGCTACTCTGTTTGACTGGCAATGCATTATATTAATTTCCCCAAGTCAATTGTGTTTTGCCTGTGACAGTAATTGCTGAGTCATCTAACTGTCCTTATCTTCTTTTTTCCCCTCCTCCTGTACTGCTGAAGAGCAGGAATAGCGGAGGTCAATCCACCAGACTGACAGAAGCCACACTGATTTAGCCAGTGAGACTGAAGTGTTGGCTTTTGTTTCTGTAATGTCTTAGCTACTGATATTTCTGATTCACATCTGTTTTCAAAGAAATAAAACGATTTTTCCCCACAACAGGAAGTCTCTGCTGGTAGATGATAGTGAAATTCTGAAAAAAAGGTCTAGAACAACTTGAATAAAACTTAATAAATGTAAAGAACTTTTCTGTGTGAGATGAAGTCCTGACTCCTTGAGGATAAGTACAAAATGAGAATATAAATCAGAGTGCCATCTGACTGCAATGTGGTCTTCTGGGAGATCACAGGTTATCTTTACGTACTGCTTCTTCATCAATAACAGATGAGCTACTACTTCTTCTTGCATGTCATTGCCCTTTCCTCAAAAACAAAAGGATGAAGTGGAGCACTGGGGGGAGAAAAAGGTGAGGGAGAGATCCATGAGTGTGAATAATTGGATCAGTTTTTTGAACTACACTTATATAAACAAGGTTGGTGTATTATCTAAGTCTAGTTTCTTCTGATATAAGATGAATAAGAAGAATAACTTCATTGGCTAGAAAATTCCTTGGTTCAGTTCATTGACTAGAAAGTTTTAAATTCAAAAGACCTAATTAATAAAATCATTACATATAGTGAAAACCTACTAATATTTATGGGTTAAGATTATGTTGTGTAACCTTCTAAAGGATAAATTGATGATGTTCTCTATTCACAATGTCATTAAAAATTACTTTATTCATATATATGTAACAGTATATAACTGATTATAGCTGACCTCTGAGTGCACCAAGAAATGAGTTGGCAATTTTTTTGTATCCACCAACTATGTAAGAGCTGAGAGGACAGAAAAAAGAATTTCTAGTCAGGTGTTTGGATGAGTCACTTTTCACTGGTGATTGCTCTATCTGTTCCAAAGATTTTTTGGGAAAAACAGTGCATGTTTGATGGGACAGTAGACTGACTATTGACAAGGTGCTTGATTTAAGAAAAGGAAAATAATTATTATAAATTGATATTTCTGACAGCAAGTCTACAGCATTTTAATGCATGCAGTGGTCTCACTGAAATGCCTGAAAACCAATAAACATAAATTTTAGATTTTCTAATATCTACTTATGGCATTCAGAAGACAGAAAATTTTCTATTTGGAACCTGATGTCCTATTGGATTATGCATCAAAATAGTCACTGTCTTCTAAATTATGTACATCTGTGGAAAAGGAAGGATATATTATCATACTGTTTTCTGTGGACTGAGCAGAGTGTTCCACATAATATAAAGCCCACTGTAAGGCCCACATAATTTCACATGGTAGCTCAAATTTGAATTACCAGCAAGAATATCACTGTAGCCAAGATCCATCAAAAGTTCTTCAACACCAATTTCTCACTGAAGTACAGACGTATGTAGATATCTAATTTTAGATGTGTACCATGTGTAACTGGAAGAAATTCCAGATTTGTATAGTTCTGTAGCTTTATTCAGTGGATCCATCTGCAGATCCTACATCTTGGAAGCTTTTGGGTACCTGAAATGCAGTAGGACATCCATGCTTAGGCAACTGAGACTTAGAGTTCAGTTTGACCCTAAGGACTTGATCTAGGCAAACAATGGAGACCAAATGTTTAACCCTGCTGCCTAGACTTGCACCAAAAGTCCAGGCACAGAGTTCAACTTCTCCTAGTTCTTTATTATCAATAGGAAGAAGATGATGCATTTGAAAAAGAGATTACTTGCACCTGTGTTTTCTCTGATTAAAAAGTGTCCTTTTCACCCATGAAGAAACATTTTCCATGATACATCAGTGGATATATTTTATCATACTATTCAAATTTATCCTATGTGGGAGATAAGACTATATGGAAAAAAGCTAAAACGCATTTTAAAAGCCAAGGAAAAGGAACTATAAATCTTGAGGTATGCTGTGCTGGATGTTACACCAAATAGTCTGACATAATTTTTTTTTAATCCTCAGCAAAACAGTAGAAGAGCTTTCAGACAAAAAAAAAAAAAAAGTGCCACAGAAATAGTTTAAGCTACGTTCCAGTGCTTTCATCTAAGAAAAATTTTGATGCTCATTCTTTCCTAAGAGTCTCCACATCACTACAGTATAGGGGGACAAATATTTGAAATGGAATGGTACATCTGTTTGTGTGTTTGTGTGATCTATAACAATGACTGCATCAGTAGAAATACTGAAGCAATAACCTTGGGTGAGAGATTTGTGAGTTGAAGTACCTGGCTTTCTGTTAGCCAAGCTGATGCTCATGTTGTCATTCATTGCAGTCTGCAGTCAGTTCAACTGGCAGGCAGAAATATAATCAAAATAATCCATACTGGCCCAGCTCAATGAGTGCAACAAACTTGAATTTTGTTCTGGATATCTAAATCTCTCTTCTAGTCATTTAAAGTGATGTTACAGTGCAATCATTATCAGAGGAATTGCAGAATATCAGCATGTCATGATTTGAAACAGAGGAGACAGGAGAATGGCATCCCAGGCCTTTGGATAAGGTATCAGATCTATAAACTGCTGATATTCAGTGTATTCTGCAGGATCAGGCTGTTTCTGTGCAATGTCAGTGAGCTGTTTTATGGTTGTACAGGATATTCATTTGCAGGTGAGGAGAATATGGTTTGGCATGTGCAGACAGAGGAGGGATTATTTTTTGATTATGTGCAAACTTTTGAAAACTGAAAATGTGGCTATTAAATGCATTTGTAAAAGTAGTGTGTGGGTAAACAAATACATGTTCATCTGGTATCTGATTTTAGGTATTCAGTCTCTGCCTGCTCCCAGCAAATTGAACAGTGACAAGGAACACTCCTGGGCCTAGAAGTCGATCACCCATACTGTTGAGTCATTGGAGTGGTTCCAGAATAGATTTCACCTGGGACCAGTAGCATTTTGTCCAAAAGATTATCACCTTGATAGTTAATGTGGATCAGGGCCCATTCCTAGCAGACAAGGTGAGCACAACTATGCAGTGTTGCATGGCAAAAGGGGTTTCTGTATATGCACTGAGGCAGTCCCGTGTCATCTGGCCAGTTGCAGGCACCTTCTGTAATACAGACATTGCCTTAGGTTACAAACTCGTGCCATCATTTTGGTGTGTTCTGTATATTCAGCAAACATGTCGTTTGCCCATCCATGGCACACACAACATCTCCCCAAGTGTCAGCTATTTAACAAGGTTAAGCAAGGTTTCCTGGCTTTTATGAAAGGGAATCTGCTTTTGATTTCCTTATTGGATCTTTTCAGTATGGGATCATAGTCACACTTTCATGTTTAAGACTCTGTGCGAAGACTGAAGCAAAAAGAGTGGCAGCAACTCCCATGCTGCAGGTTTGTATACAGCAGCAATAGAAATACATTGATTAATGTCAGCCACTCTAATTATTCAGCACATGATAAGCTCAAATTTAAAGCATTACTCAAGTGTATCCCCCTTCTGATGAGTCTTAAATAAACACCTCTGATTTTTCTGAAGAAGGGAAGACGCAGGTTGATGAACATTTCTGAAACTTGGTCTTTTCTCAGGTATCTCATTTTAGGAGAAGAATGAGGCAAGCAAAATAAGTTAGATTAAAAAAATCTATGAAATCCTATTAGGTGGTTAGAAAAATCAGTACATAGGTGTAACACAGCCTTCATGATAGTTGGTGTTTCTGGTGGTTTGTGATTATAGTAAGGATAAAAATTCTGCGTGTTCTAAGGACAATATGAAAATGGAAAAATATGTAATGAAACACAGGACAGGATGAAATCAAGATATAAAAGCAACATGAGTATCAGAGGCTGCTGTCTTAAAACATTCTTTGATACAGTTTCTTTCTAAAAGAAGCTTCAAAGACTTTTTCTTTATAAGCAGCATTTCCAAATTTCTTTCTAAATCATCCCACTACATTTTTGGGTACTGTTCAGAGGTAGGAACAAGTAAAGCACACATTGGCTTTATCTTAATCCTTAACCTTACACATGACAGTGAAGAGCAAGTCTCTCTGATGTTCTGCATCATATATTTAATTTCTAAGAACTTTAAATCTCCTGGAAATGACAAAAGTAACCGACACATCTATAAAATAGGACATCAATCAGATTCTCCCTGCTTTTGAATCACAGTAATAAAGGGAATATTTTCAAATAGGGAACTGTCTCTTTTATTTATAGATATTCAGCTGGAAATAAGGGAACAGTAAAATGTTTCCTCCATATCTTTTTCACTGTATGAAAACAGGGTTACAGATCAATTGATTTACCATCACAATCGATTAGGTGACTCTCCTGCTATCTCTATTGTGACAGTAGACAGGCACTCATATAGATCTTTCATTAGAGGAGTCACTGAAAAGCAAAGGTTCATTGCACGCCTAAATGGCTTGTAGCTGACTCATTAGGCCATTAACTAACCATTAATATTGTTTAACCTCAAACCTTACAGACAAAATAAATTATAGTCACGTTCTCCAAACAAAATAACCTTAACCTCCTTAACAAGTATATAATTATGTGAATTTATTACCATCTGATCTCATTGAACTGAGGGGTTCATTTTCAGAGTGATGAAGGGGGAGATGAGAATACATCACCTTCAAGATCTGCGTTACTGGAAGGCAGGTGCCTCAGTCGCTGATATGCTCCATAAGGCATAAACCCACAGAGTCTGGACTTGTCTGGTTAATGCCCAAACAAAATTATCTTACACACAAAATGCTTCCCCCTTACACAGTACCAATCTCCTCTTATTTGTTTTTCAATGTTTCTGTGTCTCAGAAATTAGTTGCATGTATAAAATGGCCTTTTCCGCCTCACTATGGTACCATGGCTTCACACAGACAAACAGAATATAATAACAATAAGCAGTAATTGAGTGAGAAGGCACTGGAAATTTTCTCTTATCATAATCTTTCCAGACTTGCAAATTCTGTATGCGTGATGCAATGATCTGCTGAAATTGTATTGAAGAAAGAGTATAAAAAAACCATGGCATATGTTCTGAGAAATAAAATAAACTTATGTCAGTGTGCTTCCTTTGGAACAATGCCAGATGAATCCTGGTTATTATCAATAATACAAACAAAATATGTTACAAGCTTTGTACAGAGCTTAAAATAAGCAAAAAAACTTGCATTACCACATTGCTGATATCCCAGCAGGTCAGCCATAATGAATGCACCAGTTCTCACACATAATTTTTTATAAGATAACTTGTCTGAAAGTGAAGCAGTCAATAGACTCATTTGCAGGCACATTTCTCTCCAGGAAAAACAACCATAATACAATATCAATTGTTACTTTTGGGTGTACAAAAAAAGTGGATGCTGAGAGAGGAAAAAGACAACAATAGCACATAAATTCAGTGGCAGATGTGCAAGAAGGAGTGAGAATGGAGTAGTACTGGTAATTAGAGCTGAAAATAAAGTCTACTGTTCTTGCAGAAGAGCAGTCAGAAAATTACAAAGACTGTAATACAGTGGATACTTAAGCGAATTAAAATTATTGTTACTAATCAAAATGGGAAGGGAAAAAAAAATCCCACTTACTGTGCATGTTTATGGATCAACATATTGCCATAGAATCTCCCCCCAGTCACACCAAATATAAGCATAATTTTATATTTCTTTAAAAATAAGGTTTTAACATTTCATGGACTGCACTAGTTCCACTGGAGGGTGAAATATTTGTCTCAAACATAGATTAAGGAATGGTTATGATTGAATATTTATCATACAAGTAATTCATTTTGTAAAAAAATGGTAGTTTATTAAAAAAAATCTAGTTACCGCACCAGAAAAATCCAGTTAAGAGTATTACTTGGTGGAGGTTAGTAACACCTCTGCTCACTGTCCTTCCAATAGGGTGGTCTGGGAAACCAGAGATTTTGCATTTTGCAGCAAGATGCATGTTATAAAAAGGGAGGTAATGCCCAGGGCCAGACCTTTCAAATGCATTTTAATTATTTTCAGTGCACTGTCAGAACTTTGATACACGCTCGTGGAATCATGCAAATACCTCTTTTTAGAAAATATATCCTATACCCTAAGGCAGTGAGGGGATTGAAATACACTTTGGTGAAGTTAGGTGTCATAATACAGTGAAGTAATAAGAGCATGCCACCATATTACACAATTAGGAATCCACTTCTAAATCTGCTGGTTAGCATGGCCATGTTTTATATTTATGACAGAGCAAATGTTCTGATTTTTTACAAACAGTGTTATTTGCAGGACAATGAAAAATATGATGCACCTTAGAGTTGCTAAACCAAATTAATTTCATATTTGCTCATTGACCTCCAGAGCATTTCCATTCAGTCTGTAGTTTATAGGATGTCTGCAAAAGATTTATTCAGTTTCATGTCCATATATTGAGGTGAGAACACATCAATCCAGTGAATTAGATATAGGAAGAAATATTAATTACTTGGACTAAATCTATGACTTCTGCTTCTAAACCCAGTAGTTTCTTAGCTATGGCACTCTGATAGAACAGCAACACGAAAAGATATTTAAGATTGTGCATAAAATTAAGAGAGTCAGTACGTCTAGTCAACTCAGCAGTGGCCGATCTAGATCCTTAGCGTGCATAGGATCTAGTAATAAGAGATTAGTTAGAAGGATTTGAATGGAGTCTACTGGAATTTCTATAGGTAGATATAAAGTGGGGTGTTAAACAGATACTTTTGCAGTTGAAGACCAGTTTCTATGTATCTACTCTGAGCTAAGCATGTAAGTTTCTATTACAGTTGATGTGCGTAAGCATAGGCACCTACTGCCAATTGAAACGTTATGGGGTGTCTGAGACAGCCACACAGGCTGACTGATATCATACAGGTATTAAAGGAGACTTGCACCAGAAGAAGCTTAAGGCCAAGTTGATGCTTCTTAGAACTGAAAATGATGGCACTAAAATGCAATCCCAATAGCCAAGTATCACCAGGTATAAGGTTTTGGAAGGATTGGTAGTGATTTAAAGTCAAGTCATTTTTTAAGGCCTGGATTTATCTTTTGTAAATGTAGGAGTTGGATTTGGGTTCTGATTCAGACATCCAAATTTAGATGTCTTTATGTAGGTACCAATATGTGAGCTAAATGCCTAGCTTACATCACAGTGAGCTGAGATCTAATCAGTACCATTGTGTGAGCCTTTATGGTCTTTCAGCTGATCTGACACTAATGGTTCAGTTCAATTGCTTGGAAATATGAGTTTAATATCAGTGAGATAGCCTAAAATATCCCAACAAGAGCTGCTGCTGTCTTAGACATCCCAGAGCATCCCAGACGTCACAAGGGGCCTATGGTTAAGTTTCTCAATCCCACCGCAGCACTCCATTGACCATCATGGGAGTTTAGACACTTAACTCATACATAAGTGAGAAGACGAAGAGGTTTAAATGTGGGTCTCTGACTCTGGAGCTTAATCCCACCTTGACTGCCTTAAGACAAGAAGCTTGATAAAAATTTTTAGCCTTTGACCTTCCCAGGTACCTGACTATTTATGGGCAAGGGCAAGGACTCTCATTACCCATCATACACTGGACTCCATTAAGTGCTTGACATGAGGTCAGGTGAATGCAATTTGATATATTTATAGCTAAAGAAAACACTGGTTGGAGTAATGTATGTTCTCATAATTGTGTTTATGATATTACTTGAGATCAGTTACACACAATAAGAAGGAATTTTCATGAGGTAAAAGTTAGTTACCAGTTGATTTCCATTTGATTCTTTGTTCTCTTTGGAAAACATCAGTGACACGCTTAAGGAGCTTGTGAGACCTCCTCCTGTCGGCCACCTTACTGAGGGGGACATTTTCCTTCCTTATAAAGGTGTCTCCTGCACCTCTTTAGATGTTAAGTCATCCCAGATACAGATGTGGTTTATTGTTGGGTCCCTAAATTATTTCTAATAATAGAAAATATTTCACTTTTGAATTTCACTCTCATGCATTTCCCAAACAATTTATAGGGTGCATTCAAACTTTTCCACCTCTTTTCCATCCCTTTTTCAAAGCGTACCAGATGAATGCAGTGCTATGTCACAAAGGATCTCGGTGCACACAGCATCACTCGTGGAGGCACCTGCCTGCCTTAGCAGTATGCAGAACAGGTGCAACCTTTGTAAACAGCAAAGTATCATAATTTCCAGTGTATTTCCTCCCAGTCATTTATTTGCTTTTTCTCTTTTGGAACTATGGCAGTTTTGATAAAATGCTAGCTTTCTGCTTCATCCTGTGTGCAAACAAGAGCACCCATATAGTATAAGAGCAAGTTGCAGAAATATGATGACACCACTTCTAAACTTTAAATAAATATATGTTATAAGAAAGCATATAAATGCATATCAGAAAGTTCATATGACTACTCTGATTGCACTTAATTTGAAATTGCCTGCATAAGAAGTTTCCCTGAAAATGTGAAAGTGTACCAGAATTTTTTTGAGAAACATATTTCCATATTTTTCAACAGTCTACTTTTTGCAGCATTATTATTTTCCTTTCCCAAACAGCAATGCCTTCAGGCATTTTATCTTACACTTGGCTGTGCACTTAATGTGCCAAATAAGGCAAAGATTAGTCCAGAGACATTTAGTTAATGGATCTGCAAATCAAATACACATGTCAAAAACAGAATCTAAAGGAAACTAGAAATTAATATCCACTTCATCTGATCTCTCATGAAAGGTGATATGCTTTGAGAAATTATAATTAAATAAGACTCATCTAGACTCTGACACACAACTTTTTGAATTTTAAAATAAATCCTTGAAGTAATTTGATGATAGATTTGTCCAAGTGGTAATAGTTTTCAAAGAAACTGTCACACAAGACTTCACTTCACTTCACTTTTATGTAATCAACTCCCAGTAATTTTGACTCAATGTTATTTAAACAATCCTTTAAACATGGAATGTCAACTACCATGCGCACATACCCATAACTCCAGATCTCATGATATTCTTTGAAAAACTTCCCCTGACATTTTTCTGAGGGAAACATGCAGTGCTGATATTTAGATGCCAGTTTTGTACCTAGGTTCTGGCTTAAATAGCTGCATGCAATTGAACTGGTAACTGCATATTTAAAGATCAGTACAATGTCATTCTGATCTTTGGTTTCCTGAGCAAGGTGACTGCAGTTGGAAATGAAGTAACTTGACTGTGGTCTCCAGATCTACTTGTAAACCTATGCCTTGGCTCATGACTCATCATAGATGGAAGCTTAAGAATATATAAGAGTAAATATATATCTAGCCTTAAAGATCAATTATGAGTACCTATTTGTGGAGATATTTACATGTTCTAATGTTCTACGTTTGGAAAAAAAGCATCCAAAACAGAAATGGGTTATCTGTCACAATTTCTCATTGATATGTTTATTTGTTGTTATTTGCTCTGCCATACTTTCAGGAAATACTTCTGCTTGTACTGCAGGCTATCAAACGTGTTAATGGCTTTGTCTGGGAGTCAGTACTGCAGCAATGCTGTTTTTTCCACATATATAACAAGACGAGTGGAAATTATAAAAATGGAAAGTGAAAGGCAAATACACAGGAATTTTTCTAATTGCTGCTCAAAAAAATAATCAAATGTGATAGTTCAATTGAACAAGAAATTATCTTGTTATACATAAAGTTGTATGCAAAATGCAGCCTAAATTTACTTATTTATTCACAGAATGGGAGAAAGTATTTTTTGTGAATTCTTCCTCTGCACCAACACAAGAATGTCCTGTGTATTTTACTGATTTCATGCTGTCTCTTCTTGTCTTCAGTATCTTGCTGCCCCATCACTTGCTTTAATACTCCATAAACACTGATCCTAAGGTATATAATAATTCGCTTCATTCATCACATCTGTCCTTCCTTTGCGTAGAAGTATGTCATCTCTTCATCAGCTGTCTTCATGAAGCTCTGGCTCTTCTCTCAAGGCAAGGAGTAACAAAACATGTACCACTTATTATGAAGAACAGTGATTGCACCACAGGATACAATGTGAGCAGAAGAGTATTCTGATGTAGCTCTTTCTACAATAATCTCTACGAAGACATTTAATCAATTATCAGTGAACATTAAAAAATATTCAGCTGTGATATTTTACTGAGCTGTTTGTTTTCCTGTGGGATGTTACCCTAAACTTTCTCCACTTTTGACTGAATTTATTCCCTAAGGAGGTTCTGTTGTGGTACAAAATTATTTGTCACACTGGGATATTTAGACCTTCTTAAAATAAACTTGCAGTGTCTGTGTACTCGCACTTTTTATATTGGTGCTTAAACATTTCAAAAGTGACACTGAAAAGATAATTCTTCTAACTTTTTTATTATTAAAGCCCTGGAATACAATACTACAATGAGGTTTGTTTCAAAATGTAGTGAGGTTTTGTAGTGCCTTAAGCACTGGGGACTTTCTTCCACTTGCCGCAAGTAAATTGCCTTCCTGATGTAACATCTGAAAGCCAAAAGCCGACAAGAAAAAGCAGAGATCTTTCCCAAAGGCCCAGGAATTTGGGACACTCATAAGAAAATACATTTAGACATGTACATATAAGAAATAGCTACATCAGGCATCTATCTCAGCAGTCTGTAGTGAGCTGGGTAAAACTCTAGCCAAAAAAAGGGAATTCCTCCTGTTTCTGTGCCAAGGGCAGGATTCTCTGGGGCCAGAGGAATCCCAGGAGGCTGCACATGTGCTCAGGGATACAGGCAGCTGCACAACTTCCAGTAAGAGTTTGTTAGCAACAGATGGGCTTCTCTGTATAGAATTAGGGTCTTTTTAATGTGTATCTTAAATACAGCCTGGAAAGCCTGATACAATCTATTAAGTATGTTTGAAATTAGTAATGTACAATATAGGTTAAAAATAACATTGGTGACTGATTTTGCTGTCTTTCCATGCTAAGACACAGACATTCATTTGTTGGCAATACACGAAACTGGTGTTAAATGGGATGTTTCCATTCTCCTCCCTCACACACACTCTTTTTGGTTATTAACTCCTCTTATCTGGTGGCTGAAGTGTCCCTGTGGCACTTAGCTCACATAGGGTGGCACCTTGACCCACAGCAGGTATGGGGTGCTTCAGCTTGTCCCTTCTGCTTTCATCCACACTTTGTACAAGAACTTTCCTTCCAGACACACCATTTCAATTTCAGCTATGTGGGTGCGTTATTGCCTTGTCAGAAACAAATGTCTTCAGTTTTTGGACATCTTTTAGGTGGTCTTGTCTCTTCTATTGCAATGATACAAAATACATAAAAGGCAATGAACGTTTCATGTGTCTGTGTAGGAGCGTTTTGTAAATACACACCTGACTGTTTATAAAAAATGAAGAAGTACAAGATTCACCTATGTTTGGGATTTTGGCTAAAGGTCTGAATGTTCCGGTTATTTTGCTGTCGAAATAAATCAGTATAAGACCATATTTACTCAAACAAAATTATGAGCTTCTAACTAAATTGTTCTAAACAGAGAGATACAGATTATCTGAGTATATTTTCTTTTTGACTGATACCATTCCAGTTTTAGAGATGCAATCTCTCATGTACATATGCATGAGCTTTTATTACTAATTTTTTTCTTCTTGATCATGACTAACCCTTTCTGTTCATAAACTACTGTATTACTGGGAAAAATGAAATGCTAATTATTTTGTGTTTTCAGCTCTGTGTAATGATTTATGAACCTAAATTTACCACCTTGTATTGTTACCATGTGCAATATATTGTATAATTTTCATGCATACTGACTTCTCCTTGATTCATGTATGGGCAGTGTTTAAATAGGAGTTCAGTTGGTTTACAGGAAGACAGCTGGTAGATGCACCTATTTCCAGTTCCTGAGACCTAATATAGAGATTATAGGTGATGATTGGTTAGATAATTGAATCCAACGTCAATGGTGAGTAAAAAGGGCATTTAAAGCCTCTTATGGTCAAAATTTGGACCCCTAGATCTGTGTGCAGTTGCCCATGCCACACTGATAGGAGCCTATTGCCATTTTATATATTGTAGGATGCCCTATCAGGATAAAGGTAAAAGAATCAAGTTAAAAGACTAAAATCCCTAGCATTGTATGGATTAATTTCACATCAGAATCCAGTGCCTTTAAGTCTCCAGTCCAATTAGCAAGCTATATTGACGAAATTAAGGTAATTAAGGAAAATGTAGGGTGTGCAAATGTTACCTCATTCCTCAGACACTGAATATATATAAAGCTTATCTATTAGTATGAAAAAAACCTGTGAGGTTAGGTAGCACGCTCATCTTGCAGAAATACAAGTTCAGTTTCCTGGGTGTGCACGCACAGTGCTATTTCTCTTTTCTTCTCTGTTTCACTCTGTTACATTTTTGTTTAGGGTGCTAAGGAAAGAGAAGGTCCAGGGAGTGGATTCTTCTCACTTTGTCCTGGTTTGGCAGGCTCCCTTGATGGAGGTAGTGTCAAAGCTGGCACACCACAAATTTAATTTCAACAAGCACCAGCAACTGTTGAGGGGAAAAAATAGTTTAACAGTGGCCCATGAAAGGTTTCATTATCTTTCCCGTGCAGTGCACATAAAACTAAGTTGCTCACATTCCTTTTAACCTTGCTTGAAATGGTATATTCTAATCAGAAAGGTTGCAGGTTCATAAAGAGGAGAAAGAAGTTCCATTAGTGTGTAAGATCCTTCCAGGTTAGTCCATATTTGGTTTGAATTAATTATCTTTATATTAAATACTAAACAAGACGCAGAGTTTTTGGATTTAATTTACTGTGCTTACACAAGGTAACTTTTTCATACTTGCTAAGCACTGCTTGGTGTTGTAACAGTCATTAAAACACATCTTGTCAAAGTTCTGCTTATGAGCTCCATACTCTGTGCTGACATTATACATCTGAATAACTGCAAAAGAAGGTTTGATATGTTGTAGCACTTCGAATGAAAGGCTCAATATTATGCTTTGACATAGTACATCATAACAGCTGTGAAGGAAAGAAACCATTAAGATGGATCATGTCAATGTGTAGCATGGAGCCATTAACACTAGGATTTTTGACGCGATTTATCTTAATAGCTCAATATCTATACTGAAATAACACATTTTATCATGTTAGAGATCCATATGTTAACAGCTCAAGGACCCGTACTGCAATTTATGCTGTATTGCCCTGAATATACAGAGAGGAGCAAGTGTATGGCACAGACGTGAATTTGGTTTGCTTTGCCTTGTCAAGAAAGAACAGGGACCTTGCACTCCTCCCTGCTGCGCTTTCCTTCTTCCTGAAATCACGTACTCTCTCCTGAGGGAAGGTTCTGTGTAGAGAGCTCCACAAGTAATTCACTCTCTTAAGAAGAATTGTAATTAGTTCTCCCACAATAGTTAAGCAGCTGGTGTTCTCTGGCTGCTGCTTCGTCAACTGTTCCTAATTGCTTCATTGTTCCCTTGTGCTCCCTTCTAGCTGATGGCTTCTTCCACCTGTTGTCTCTGTTTTTACACTTTGGATGTGAGTTTTTTTGCACAAGTTGTATTTATGCAAGGCATTCTGTGTCAGCTCACAGTCAATTTCATAACAGAAACTGCCTTTACAAATGATGATAATAATAATAACACTGCAACATGAAACTTGTTGAAACAGACTGTTTTATTTCAAGTAGCTTGCTATTAAAGGCAGTTGAGTTCATGTTGCAGCCCAAAGCCAAATGTGAAGCCTGAAGAAAGCCCACTCTGTCCTTGGCTATGAATGTGGGAGACAATCATGAAGTGGGAGACTAAACTCAAGTGTTGGTTGAAAGAGATGTAGAGTGGCGAGCGATTAAACAGTTTCTGCTTGATTTCTTCTGTTCTCTGCAAAACAGGACTTTTTATAAGCTTAGAGAAATATATTGAAGAAAACTGATTCCAACTTCCCTTTGTCTCCCCTTCTAGAATAAGGATATCATTCTGAGTTTTGGTTGATCAAAAGGGTGACAACATAAAAGATGGCTTTCAAATTAAAATGTGCAGATATTATGCCCATACACCCACGTGTACATCCACGCTCTGTAACCAGGTGTTGCAAATGGCTGATCTCGAAGTGCCAGAACATGGACTAAAATGAACATTTTTAAGATCAACATAAATAATTTAAGTTTTTTCATTTCTGTGACAATAAAGAAAGAATTTTTGCTTTGTCCATTATGAAGCAATACTATAAAAGGTAACAAAATAGGAGCTTTTGGAAATGCTTTGTTTATCTCTTTGTTCTGATGCTTTTTGGCAGATGTAGCTTAATAGCTCTGCAATGGAATTCAACAGAATGCTATGCAAAGGATTTTTGCAGATTTTCAAAGTATTTTTGTATAAGATTCTGCTTAATTTCATCTAATCTGTGGTAATTACTGCAGAGTCTTTCTCTAAAAAGAAAAAATATAGTTTTTCTTATTAACATTTAAAATACTGACAAAACAGACATAAATCTGATGCCAATTGTATGAGCTTCAATAAGGCCAAGTGCCGGGTCCTGCACTTCGGTTGCAATAACCCCATGCAGCATTACAGGCTTGGGGACGAGGGGCTAGAAAGCTGCCAGGCAGAAAAGGACCTGGGGGTGTTGGTGGACAGCAGGATGACCATGAGCCAGCAATGTGCCCTTGCGGCCAAGAAGGCCAATGACATCCTAGGGTGTATCAGAAGGGGTGTGGTGAGTAGGTCGAGAGAGGTTCTCCTTCCCCTCCACTCTGCCCTGGTGAGACCACATTTGGAATATTGTGTTCAGTTCTGGGCCCCTCAGTTCAAGAGGGACAGGGAATTGCTTGTAAGAGTTCAGCGCAGAGCCACAAAATTGATTGAGGGAGTGGAGCATCTCCCTTCTGAGGAGTGGCTGAGGGAGCTGGGTCTCTTTAGCTTGAGGAAGAGGAGATTGAGGGGTGACCACATTAATGTTTATAAATTTGTAAAGGGCGAGTGTCAGGAGGAAGGAGCCAGGCTCTTCTCAGTGATAGCCAATGACAGGACAAGGGGCAATGGGTGCAAGCTGGAGCATAGGAGGTTCAATCTGAATATGAGGAAAAATTTTTTTACTGTGAGGGTTACAGAGCACTGGAACAGGCTGCCCAGCGAGGCTGGGGGGGCTCCCCTTCTGTGGACATTCAAAACCTGCCTGGACACGTTCCTGTGTGACCTAGTCTAGGTGATCCTGCTCTGACAGGGAGGTTGGACTGGATGATCTTTCAAGGTCCCTTCCAACTTCTAATATTCTGTGATTCTGTGAAATCCTACTATATAATAAGATAAATGTCATTTAAAAAAAAAAAGAAAAAGCAGTATTACTTAAAAAAAGAAAGACCTCGACAATTTTCTCCATGTGCATATTGTAGCATCATATTACTGCAGAGACCTGACAGTTGTAAGGGTGCTTATTAGTAGCAGCCGCTACTAATGTTCAAAAGCCATGTTAAGAATATCTACATAAAAAAATCAGATGCTTCTTTTGTGGTCTGCAACAAACCACAGGTACCTAAAAATCAGACTGAGAGTTCAGTATGTAATTGTTACATGTCAATAATAACTGAAATGAATTTCACCTGTAAAGTTTTGTTGGCTCAAAGGAAGTTGAATGATAAAACAAACTGCTCAGAGGGGTTTTTCACTTACATAATCAGATCCTAAAAAGCCAGTAGTGATCTATGAGCTCATGATGAAATAGATGAGCACCTTTAATGATACAAAACTGATTTTAATTTAATAGCAGAACCATTTTGCTTGAATTACTTTCATAATGTGCTTTGTCAATCAGAAAACATCAGTCATTAAAGTCACCCTGTTTCAGAATATCTGAAGGTTTTCTGTTGGACTTATTTATCCTTCACTACCTAATGAGCCAGCCTGATGTTGTATGTTAGTGGCCAAAAGATTTGCTTAAAATTTGCAAACCTCTGCTCTAGAAAAGGCAAAATGAAGTATTGAAGCTGTTTCTACACCCTTTCTGCAATTCTCATGATTACAATACTGGCTGCTTTGTAGAGAACATCCTTCTCACTCGTTTTTTTCCCCAGAATACTCTAAAGGTCTATTTTTCATTTCATGAGAAGAAAAAACAACTGGTGAAGCATGGGAAATTCTTGTTTGACAGCCAGTCCTATTTAACTGCCTATTGAGCCCATTTGCTGTTCACCTCCAGTGCTGCTCATAGAGGAGTCTGAAAATTAACGTGGTGATTTTCTCTAGGTAAAGCTCTTAATTATCCTTTCTAAGCTCATGCTATGCTTTCCCACCTGTGGGGAAAAAACCTTACTGAAAAGGATGTTTCTTTGGCCTGATGTTAATAAACTCTTTGTAGCTTTACTTCTGTTTAACTTACAGGAGTCAATAGAACACCATGTGTTAAAAGATCATGTTGGTGCTTGCAAAATCTGGGGTGGGCACATCTCTATTTAAGTCACACTCAGTTTGATCATTCTAACTGCAGGAGCTGCCTGTCAAAGGGTAGATTTCAGTTGTATCCCACTGCTAACTTATTGTGTTTGAACTTTGTGAGGCATTTTATTGGTGACTAAATGAGACTATTTTAAACTCGGTCAATATGTAAATTATATCCTACTAAGGTGCTAAATTCTATTTTTTTTAAAAAACCACACAAATAAGCAGTTATGACTACCTCAGCAAAAGAAATCAGACTCATTTCACTTGTCCACACAGGGGCACCTACGAATGCCTCTGAATACCATGTGTTCATGCCAGAAGGTTCCCAGTTTCCAAGTCAAACCCCAGGCACACAGTAGTTCTTTCCTGTACTTTGATTTCTCTGGGCAGAAAAGCCAATAGATCTTCCAGACATGGGCCATAGTGTCTTCAAGCCAAATCTTCATGGAGTGGGGATATTAAAATTTAGGTTACGTAGGACACAGTGCTGAGGTACTTCCAAGGAGCAAATCCAAGCACCGCGTCCCTGATGCTTCACAAATCTTCCTTATCTTTCTCCCTTTAGGCCTATCTCAAAGCTAAATCTACTAGAAAGGGACTATTTGTAAGCAGAGGAGATACCAATTAGTTCATGTCATTTGGCCTTGGTGTGCAGCTACACATTTCTTCTCCTTAACAGCACAGACATAGCTGAAGAGATTTGACAGTAGTACTTCAGCTGTTTTCTTTTTCTTCTCTAATTTCCTCACAACTTTTCACTACAGTCCCATTTTTCTGTGATTTTGTATTATATTGTGCAAATTTGCCACAATCTTTCTGTTTTTCAGGAGGAAAAAATAGCACCAAGAAAACAATTTTCCTTATCTGCCCAAATCTAAGTCCAAGTGCATATTTTTAGGCTAGTATGATTGCTCAAATAGTACATTGCAGCTATAAAATTTCAGCATTAAATGTTCAAGCCAGAGAGATGCAAGTAAAAAATTTTTGAAATGGATTACAAAACCAAAATACTGATATCTCATTAACATAATTGTGTGAACTGTGGAGGCTACAACAAAAACTCTGAAAGAAAAGCAATTGCAAATGAAAATTCTCATTTATGCCCCATTAAGGACTCACAGAAAAATCTTCCAAGGAACAGCAGTCAGAAGCCAATGACTTACACAAATTCAAGGAGCTCAGTGGAGTTACCCTCTTCACAGTAAAACTACAAAACTATAATTTGGGGTGTAGCAACAAAAAGATGGGACTGTTTCTCCACTAATTTTTCAGTTAATTCCTTCCTTCTTCATGTTGTCTTGCAGACACTGATCATAATGAGGAAAGAAGCCTGGAAGAAACAGAAAGGTCCAAATGTTCAAAACTTTTTTTTTCATTTTAAAAATGATATTCAACTTGAAAGATTACAGTTCTTGGAGGGAGTCAGTGCTGGCAGTTCCTTAGTGGTTCATTTTGAGCCATGAATGCCCAGGATTGATGGAAATTTGCGTATGTAATTGCAAAACCAACAAGGAAAGAACATGCTATTTATGGGCAGTCCTAAATAGAAAGGTCTAGCTTTTCATATTGCAACTAAAAGACTTCTACTCTTTCCTTCTAGATATGTTTGCTCAGCCAAGTAAATTGAAAAAGCCCCAACCCTTCTTATTGACAAAACTAACATTGCAAAGGCAGAAAACAGTGCATCTTTGTCTCTTAATGGGATAAAGAGATATTTTGACCATTAACTCAGAGAACCTCTGGGAAAAATCACAACACCTGAATTGAAGAAGATTAGTGAGGAGCTGCAGTTGGGAACTGTAGTCTGCAGACTGGGTCAGACTTGAAGTGTGAACTGCCATTGGAGGTGCCTGTTTCTCCCCAGTGACCATCAGGGAGCCTAGGGTGATAAAATCCCCTACCTCTCTATAGTACCTGAAGTTCATTTGAAGAAATGTGTTGAGCCTGTGGGTCCATCCTGACACATGGTACTGGAGCACAGACTGACTGTGATGCACAGAACATGGCTTTTCCTTCTTGAAACACACAAGGCTTTGGAGTCAAGAGTGGGCAAAGGGCCCTGCATGGTGGTAAGGTGTGGAGGTGGCCCTGCCATTGCAAAGGGAGCAGAAGGGAGACAAGGAGGAAAAGAGATCTGCATTCCCTTTTAGGCCTGCGGAAAAAAGGGAATGCACTTCTCAGTAGAGCTATGAAGAGATGTAAAATAATAACAGTATGACTTCTTGACTAGAACAGGGTGAACTGTTTTCAGCAAATAATTTATTTGATGAGTTAAGTCCCGTTTAATAATCAATAATCCCACACATGGAGCTTGGTTGCTATTTGATGTTGTTTGACTACACAAACATATTTTATCATACAGATTGGACAAATAACCCTGCTTTAACTGTGCTTGTAACTCATCACTATTTGCCTTTTGTGGTGTGTATTTTGAGCATCAAATTTTAATGGTATTGTTTTTACTTTTTTATGAGGTGCCAAAAACTTTTTTCAGGAGGTGAAAGAGAATTGCTGATCATCTGGTGCATGCTTCCAATAACGCCCTCATGTGAACACACTCACAGGAGAACTTCGTCTGGCTTTCACTTTCTTTCAACTTCTCAGTAAAGCAGAATATTGCTTACATTTGCTCATAGGAAGCACAATGAAAAAGCTGTGAATACTACTTGAGAAAATTTGTAGGTTTAATCTGGTTTTTTTCCCCACATTTGTCTAGGTTGTCTTCGTGTTATTGCGTGATGTTTTTATTCTGATATTTTCTTGTCTGATTGTAGTATTTCGTCCTATCATAGTACCCTGCTTCACATACTGTGACTGAAGCCAAAAAGTTGCACTTATATATTCTGTGATTTTCTGCAAACCTCTTTCCTTTGTCTTGAAATAAAAATGTTAGATCTGCAAGAACAGCTACCTCCTGTGTTCCCAGGTTCATCTAAGTACAATAATTCTATATGAAATCATTTATATTTGCTTTTATAGCCATTTTCATATGTAAAGATAGAAGAATTATTGCTTTTGTTAGTAGCAGTTTCTTTCTGAGCTCTTAATCTTTTATTGTCTTAATTAATAGCCTTGAAATACACTCCACTGTGACACAACATGCAGTCAGCATGCAGATTATGCATTTTTATATCCAAGACATGAACCTTCTATTTTCTTTTTAAGAGCAGTGTTATTCGAGCCAAGGTGAATCACCAGCTTTTATCTGCATCTCTTGACTGCTGCTTAAAAGGATTAGTGGCACTGGCGAGCTGTGCGAGGACAGCTAAGAGTAGCAGGATCAATTGCAACCCACAGTCAGAAATCAATTAAATACGTCTCAGTAAATCGCACTGATCCATGGGTCACTACCGAGTGCATTATCCCAGCCTTACTCTGTTACAAGATTAGACTCAGAAATAATCATAAGTGAGATTCTTTCTGCTCTTCTAAAACACTCTACGCTCCTGATGCCATTCTGTGGTAAATAAAATTCAGAGATGGACACAGCAAAAGCAACGTCACCATGCAAATAAATGAGGCTTTAACCTTTAAGTCCTCTTCTAAGTGAGGAAGACAACATAACATTTCAGTCCTGCCTGCAAAGAAGAGGTCAAAGAAAAATTGCAAGTTTAGGAGTGGTGTCATCTTAACTCGTAACAAAAAAAGCACATGCAAGAGAGAGAGACAAACCTCTAGATAGTCAGTAAATCAGTGAAATATTCACTAAATTTAACACAGTTACTTCAATTTACTGCTGCTTGGGATCTCCTCATAATGTCTCTGAGGAGCTGTTTGTAGATGCCCATGAACCTTATAAGATTTTAACTTTGTTTCCAATAACCATAGACTCTGAATACCCTTCAGAAAGTGAAGTGAAGGTACAAAACTATTCCTAATCTAATTTGCTATGTAATTTTTATGGCGGGGATGCACGCGATTGAGTGCTTCCCTCAACTGGAGGGGTGCAGAGCCAAACTCATGCCTGATGTGCAGGACAGGCTAACCTGTTCCAAGAGGACAGTGCCTCTGGTGAAAGACACAGGTCCTATGGGTCCTTATGGTTTTACACATTGTGAAGGCGCAAGGGGCTGCTTTGCTCTGATCGTGTAATGGTGCAGCAGCCACAGCAATGCAGCCCAAGTTGTGGGAAGCTTACCAAGTCATACACAAAAGCGTGGTAGGCAAAGGTGAGGAAAACCCAGGAAGAAGGTAAAAAGGAAATACTGAGTCATAAAATGATGTTGAATGCCACCTTGATGAAAGCTGTATTGGGAGATGTGTAAAATTACTGGATTGTGCTGTATGTGTTGACTGGTAAAGAGGCTTTTTGAGAGGGTAGTTCAAAACTTTCAAAATTCTGTGCTCTTTTAACAAGGGAAGCTGCTTCTGCAGGATACTCACACCTGTCTGAATTGAACCTTTATTTTTGGAGGACTGAGAATCCATAAACTCCACTGTAGTCAATGACAGCAGACGAGAATGGCTACATTACACATTGTTCTGCTTAGTTACTTAATATATATATATATGCAGGACTAAGTGTCTCAGGATATCTGTGTTCATAAATAACAGAAAAGAAAAATTTTTTCCCTGGCATTTGTCAAAGCTCCTCTCCCCAAATATTGCCAACACTGCTTAACAAACACGTTAGTCTAATGAATGTAAATTACTGCTGGAATGACATATTCTTTACTATAAAAAATGTTGAAATATTTTGTTATCTGATATACAGAGTTCCATAAAAACAGCTATTAGCTTTGGAATGAGAGTACAATGTGCAGTTTATTAAATGAAGAAATAGAACAACATTAATTTTATGTACCGTGTATTCATTTCCATGGTTAAGGATTAACAGACACATTGTAATAAGAAGCTCTCAATATGGAATCAGAGACTGCCAGCATGGGTGCAATAAACTTTTCAGAATGGTTCATAAGATTATAGTAATTAGGGATAATCTAATTTGAACAATTTTTATCTTCTCAAAAAGTAATATGATGTCACTCTATGGGAAGAGTCACTACCCAGACTCCAGGGATACACTAAAAAAACCACACACGTTATCTGTAATATTAAAAATTATGGTTGATCCAGGAGACAGTCTTAGATCTACCCTTCTCCTCTCAAAAGATCCACCATATAGACTGTTAAGCCCCCATAATTATCTTCCTTACTTGTGACAAGCACGGGCTAATCAGTCTCTGAGGGAGTTTTCCTGCAGATCATTGAGAAGCGTGTGTATGCTTCACATTGCTTATCAAGCTATTTTGCACGCCGTATCACATAAGAGCTGACAAAAGTTCATTATCCTCATCTGGACTAGAGCGACTTTAAATTAAGGAAAAAGAGATAAGCTTTTTTTTTTCCTTTCCTTTTCCTTTTTTTTCCCTTTTAAATAGAGAAACAAAAAATATCTCTAGCTTGCATTGTAACAAAGAAGATCTCAGCTAAGAAAAAAGCAAGCTAGGTTCTAGCTGACTTTAATCCCATATTAAAAGATTAGTAAAAACATCTGAAGAAATCAGAGATAGTCTAATTGAGGTTCTCGCCTTTAATCCTGTGAGTAGACTCCCCCTTGGATACCAAGATCTGTCAGTGCATAGTCTTGGGAATTCTCTGAGGAAAAATAAACCACAAGAAATGGACATACATGTTCTCTCACATTTAAAAAGAGAGAGAGAGAAAGAAAAAAAAAATCTCAGATATGGCAATATCAAAACATATTCTTTCCTAAGAAAGAGAAAAAAAATGCAGTACAATATAAAATGAAAAAAAAAGAAGCAGATTAAAAGAACCAGTTATTTCAGAAGTTCTTTGATAACACCTACAAATAACCTGAAAGCAAATCAACTGGTTCTGTTTTTGTAATTCAGATAAAAATATCATTTGTATGAGTATCTTTGCTTTTCTACTACTAGTTGTATTTCCATCTAGCTATCTGCAGTATAAGTGTTTAAAAAGTATATTTGAGTTGGCCCTTTAGAATGATATTTAAAACAAACTATAGAAAAACCAATACAGAGAGGAAAAACAGGGAGTAGATATGTATTTTTCATTTATATTTGTCTGACAAACAAAGGCAAAAGAATGTATAAAAAGAGTGCTTCAAATAAATCCACTGTAACTCACACAATTTTCTCATATTAAAAAGTACTAAAGAAAGAGACACTTCATGGTGAAAAACAAAACCAATAAAATTAAGCTGGGATTCTGTCGGTCAGTAAAGCAACATTACTTTGAAAGCGAGTGACCGATACAGCAATCTATCTCTTTGATTGTAAAGATGTTACTTTACAGACTAAAATTAGAATTCAAACACTTGCACATCATGTTCCTATTTAACTTTCAGTTGTTTTAAAAACTATTCTCCCTTGCGTTTTTTTCCGATATTTGATGATCCATTTCCCTAGCAGCAGGGTTAAACACATTTTTCTAATGGCTATTACCTAGTAGGCACATGGAGATGCAGTGTGATGATAAATAGTTATTCAATATTTTAGGAAAGACAAAATTAAGAAATTCTTTGCAACAGGTCAGATTGAATGGCAGCATGTTAACTTGACCAAAACTGAAAGAGTAAGATTTTAGAATTATGCTTTCATGCTGTACGTTTACATAAAAGCAAAAAGAAGTAGAGTAAAACATGAAAAAAAAACATTAAAAAAACCTCATGAGAAGGTATTTCAGTATGAAAAATCAAGGTAACATTGCAAGCAAACATAATAAACATAAACAAGGTTCAGAACTGTTATTTTTATTGCCTGGAAAATTACTGTGATTCATGTTTCTAAATTATGTAAAGATATATAGATAATGCAAATACAAACATAAATGTGTTTGTCTTCCATTCAACATATTCTGTATTAATATATGGCAGGGTTAAATCACTGCATGTTCAGAAAGTTTTCTTTTATTTCTCCTATAAATAAATTCAAGACATAAGAATGTCATTCTGAAAATTTTAATATGCAATTTAATATTTTATTAACAATGTTTAAGAAAAAGATTCATATGATTCAGTAATCTTCTTATAAGACACCACAAAGTGTGGTAGGAGTCACTGTAAGGCAGCAAGTTTCTACAGCTTGGCATAAAGACTGTGAACAATTTAAAACAGCCTAATGTCTTAGTATTTCAAAATTCATGACTACAATGAGGGAAAAATCCTCTAAAAGTGGCTGATCCAACATGGCTGGCATTGGCAGACTTTGCTTTTTTAAGGGAGAGCTTTGTCTATGTGAGATGTATAAGAAATGACATTGCAGAGTAGGAGAAGAGCAGAGCACAAGCCCCAGGTCTCTGAGAACCTCATGGATAGGCTGAGTACCTTAAATTGACATTGAATTAAACAAGAGCAGAAGGTACTGAACACGCATTGAATTCAACAGTAGTTGAGTTTCTCAGCACTTTGACAGATCAAGACCCTAATTTTTATTTTGTCTTTCAGAACAAACAATGCCCCAAGGCAAGTACATACAGTGGGAATTTTGCATAATGTTAATTGTTCACTATACATTAAAATGACTCCTTAGTTTTAATGAGACTCAGATGCACACAGTCATATTATTTTCCAGTGTGGACTTCTTGGCAGTTATCAACAGTACAAACTAATAGGGAGTAATTTTTTTTTTGTCTCGTGGTAGTGGTGAGTTTGATGGGAACCAAGCCCATGCAGGACTGCATTAATTCTGCAAGGGGAGTGGGAAGGAACATTGTGACTTGATGACTGAAGCAGATCATAAGCATTTTACTGTAATTTCTTCTTGCAAGTTCTGTAAAAGACAGCCAGACCTCCCCTGTTCTATCGCAAAAATCACATAAAGAATAAACACGGTGGACATTTTATTTGAAGTGGTGAGGGATTTTATTTGTTAGCATTTGATCAATGAGTTGTGTAACAGCTTTGCATGATATCCAGTACTCAAGTAATGGGCATATTTAATCTTTTTATAGCATGCATATTCAGAAATAAACTTGCATTGGCACTAGTAAATTTCTGGAGAAATTTCTTACAGGTATATACAGAAAGCCAACACATTCTTAATGAACCCATATTTCCCCTGGAAAATTTGTTAGCCTCTTAGAACTGCTTGCTTCAATATGGTTTATTATCTGAAATCCTCTCTGCAATGATACTTAAGAAGAGTGACTTCAAATTAATATGAGATAGTTGGGTTGAAAACCCTCTGTGCACAGTATAATTCTAGTAAATGACAAAATAATTAAATAACACATGCAACAGACTCCAAAGGCAGATGTTTAGGGTAATGTTAACGCATAATAATATTGGATGTTATGTGAAGAGGAGAAAAGAACAGCTTCTGCTCTAAGATGCCTGCACTTATTGCTTCTATTGAAATGTCATCTATCAAGGCACATAATTTAGTCTGTATGTGGTAGACTCATGACTCCTAGGAAAATGGCTGGCACTGTGACTATTCATTGCTGATGTTAAGGGAAAATTATTTTGCATTCTGTAAAAATGGATACTCCAGATTTGCCTTTGCCTATGCGCTGGCCCATTGATTAGGAGGCATTATAGCTTTTTTACTGAACAACCATTACTGCAGGATTGCCTTTGGCTTTTCAGATCTTGAGGATGTTTGTTTAATTGAAGCATGACTTCAGATAGTGGGACATGCTAGATTGAAGTACCACATCAGGGATATATAATGTCAAGAGACTTAAAAACCTTAAAGGTTTCTATAGCATGTGAAATTGTGCTTGGCAACCTTTAAGGCTAATGCTAATAAAAAGTAGAGAGAGAGTGGCTTGAATGTATATCTGAGCTACTGGTTTTTGCAGTTTTTTGGCATAGACTGCATTTTGTTATGTGTCTCTGAATCATAAACATTTAATGCTCAGTGATAAGAACTTGTGAAGGAAATGGATAGCTTATCTTCCATTAAATTCTAAGTGCGTTTATATTTGAACATACATAGGTGTGCACTGGTATGTGTGCTTGTCAGTGCATATTTTATATTTCTTTTAAAAATATTGTCTTGATGCATCAGAATAATTCTTGGATATAGTAAATTCTTCCACATGAAAAAATCCAATAAGTTCAAATTACTTACGTTTAAAGCTTTTCTCTTGAAATTATGCATTCTTTCCTTTCAAATGAACATGTTGCTGGAGAAGATTAACTGATTAACCTGGCTGAGCCCTTTACCATCTTCCTTTGCCCCTTAAGTATTCAGACTTGCAGGCCTTTACTCAGTCCAGGTATGTATGTAGCCAGTTTTTAAAACATTCATGTGTCTTAGAAGAGGGAATTCAATTCATCCCACTCAATTTTTCTCTATGAAGACTACCTAAAATTATCCCCACTTGCTCTAAATTGCTTTCTGTGAGTGGAATCTAGCCCATTCTTAACACTAACAAATTTTCAGCTGATCCACGTTTGATTTCACAGATAAGATTTAAGTCTAGTGAAAAAAGGACACTAGAATCCTTAAAAGCTGTCCCGTTTATCTGGTGAGAAGTTAACAATACTTTTCTTATCTCATGAGTCTGAGAGTCAGAAAACGATTTTGCTCTCTAGTGATATGATTTCTGGAGATCCGATATGCTCTCCCATTTGGCTCAGATCCTGCTTGTTTTTCTGTGTCAAATAGTAGATGGAAGCTTATGGTGTGAAAAAAAATAAAGAAAATCTTGACAGATACCTTTGTTTAATATTTTATAAAGATGTCAGTGTTATGCATCTGCCTGTTTTCTTTCGTCTCCAAATTAATAAAATTAAGTGTAGATCTCTTAAAGAGATACTTTCAGATGGAGGAAAACATATAAATACAATCTTTATCTAAATGATTTTCACATATTTAAGAGATTTTTAGTGATGCAATTTCAGAAGCTTTTAGCATTCAGGGCAAAGTAACTTCCTTTTAAACAACTTACTCTTGCTTTATTGGTCATGAAGTGAACCCTTGATTTTGAATTTGGGTTATCAAAACATTCTTATAGTGACTAATATTGCAAATACAACATTAGGCCTCACTGTCTGTTTGGTTTTAACTGATAGGGAAAGTTATATTAACTTAGATTTAAGATTTATAAATGCTACAATTTTTCAATTTCTGTATCAGAAGGAGGTCCCTCCTCCAGGCTGTGGCCTCTCTGACCTTCTACTGCATCAGTATTTGTGGTATGACTCCTCTCACTGTAACCACCACTAAGTCATATGGGGAACATGAATAACCAGCTCATGCTCCTAAGTGTTTCCATCAAAACTTCAGCTAATTCGCAGTGAGCTGGTACATTTGGATCAAAGGACCAGTGTGAGGAGCTAAGCTGAGCCACAAAGGCAGGACACTCATACCAGTGCAACTCCATGGCCAAACCTCCTCTCTCTCAATGTGGTAGCAATGCACTAATTCATTTTTCCTGTCGTTATCTCTGGGGTCAACTCACTCACAGCTGGGTAGGGTTCTTTTTCTTGAGATTCATAGGCACAGCTAAACAAAAATTAGTGTGTATGGACTGAGAGAGAACCTGTAAGATTATCCTCACTGTGATGATTTTGCAAGGCTAGGTACTGAGATTAATTAATAACAAGGAAAATCCTCTATGAGAGGGTGTTAGCAAGGATACACAAAATGGATCCTTGAACATTGTGTGAACTAACTCTTCCTAATAGCTTGACCTGATGTAGCTCATAGTCTAGAGTTTGCAGGCACAGGCATAGCCCCAGAAAGGGAGAGCTCAGCTGATAAGGATCAGTAGAAACGCAGCTACTCTTTTTTCTCTGAAAAAAAATCAATATTATTTTTTCTCCTTCTTTGGCTTTAGCACCCTAGTTCAGAGTTAGGAGCACTAATTCACACACTTCAAAATGTTCTGAGGTTTTCTACACATACTTTCCCAAAGATGAACTTTTACCTAGTGCTGTGTGAAATCATTCTTTATTCCACTGAAATGTTAAAGTACACCAAGAAAAGGGTTTAGAGAAAAAGTAAGTGAAAAACTAAGACTTGTTTAAAGAGAAGGAAGGGTTTGAGTTTTGACTTGACTTATTTACAAGTGTGGCCTTTCTATATTTGTATGGTGTTGAAAAATCTAAACTATAATACATGCATGTGCATCGTCCAATACACTGCATGTCTTATGCATTGTTCGATATATTGTCTGTCTTTGCTGCAGTTGCAATTCTGGTATTGCTTTTATGGAAAGAAAAATCAATAAAATCATTAACTATAATTTTTATATTTTTTTTTTGCTGGAATAGCTTTCTGGCCTTAAAGAACAGGCTCTAGATCAATTTTTTTTCATTTTTTGGCTTCCGACTTCCCTGAACGATTGTAACTTACGTATCCAAACTAATCTTCCTCTGACATCTTGATCAGACTGCTGACTTTGCATTTTATTTAATTATGAGAACTGATATCAATTCTGTATTGTCATTTCGTCCATTAGACATTTACGAAAGAGTTTTATGCCTTTGCTATCCCAATTTTTCATCATTTAAATTTTATTGCTCTCATTTTAACAGAATTTTGTTCTGTCAGAATGAGACAAATATGCACTTTAACAAGTATATCATATTAATTGCTTAGATGGTAGGTGTTCTTGTTAGGAAATTATAAACATTAATAAAATTTTATGAAATAGAATGTGCCATGAAACTAAAAAGTTTGTTTCTTTTCATTCTTTACACTACTAGCATTAGCATCCTCTGAATATTTCTTTTGCTTGTATATTTGTAAATTATTTCCAATGTATGTGAATGACTTGATAACTGTAACCATATAGTTTGCAAAATGTTCCATCACCTAAATACCAATGCAATTAAAAGAAAATTGGTATTCCTGGGAAAATTACACACCTATTATTTTTTTTTAATGCTAATGGCTATAAGCCGATATCCTCAAAAAAAACAGGAATGATGAATTTTAAATGGTTCTGTTTGCCATGTTGAAACAGCATTACCCAGATGGATTTAGGAAGCCACACCAAAATTGTGTAAAGCTGAAGTTACACTCATTACTCATGCACATTGAACAGCACAAGAAGGAGTAAATGGATAAGACTCACAAAAATAATGTGATGGCCTGTGCAACTGTTGGCACTCATAACAGTCTTTATTGCAAGAGTTTGGTGATTGATGAGCTAAGTACTCTAAAAATTATGCAACTGTTCTCAGAAATGTTGGGAAACAAGAAAAGCATATATCAAACTGCTTCTTTTAAAGTATCTTTCACTTCTCTCTATCCTCTTCACACACAAGGAATTTTTCTTTCTGTGTCAGACAAGGGTTATCCTCTCCTGTATCATTCCAAGTTGCTTTTCATTAGTCCTTTCCTCATGTTTCATCCTGAAAGTAATGTCACAGAGCTTGGTTTATTTACTCAGAATCCCCTACTGTGTTTGCTTAGACAAGAATATTTCAGTGTTCAGTGGTTTGGTTAAGCTGTTCCATTACTTAGAGGCAGAAGACTACCATGGATGCCAAATGGCCTGTAAATTTTTAAAGGAAAAAGTGAACAGTAAGGTTGAAAGAGAAAGGCAGCAAAAAATATTCGAACAACTTTTTCTCATGCATCTAGTGAAGATCTCTCCCTTTCATCTCCTAAAACTGATTGTAGTTAAGGGACGATTTGAATCTCAAGCCACAGTATCTTCTGAGGGGATGCACACATATGATATACCATAAGACTCCCTGGTTTGCATTGTTTTCTTGTACGCTGAAGTTCCCGCTCCATGGAGTTCATGACACTCAGATGCAGCAATTTACCATCCTTGTCTGCTTGTGCTTTGGTGAGCTTATGCTCTTCTGGTTCTTTCACTAGATCTTTAGCTTTCCCATCAGATTGAAGCCTTTTGTTTTCATCCTGATGGCTCTCAACTCCTCAGATTTGATTGCCTGTCTCATGTCTCTTCTTTCTAATATGGTTCCTAACCCTCTCTTTGATGCAGTAACTTTTCACCTTCCCTCCAACTTTATGTGTGCTTAGAATCCTTTTCTTGTGCATGCGCTTTCTTTCCTACTGGCTCCTTTTTCTTGCAATCCTTCCTGTCTTTCTTTGGACCCTTCTGTCCTTTATTTTTCCTTCCATCCTCATTTTTCATCTCAGTAAAACAACTGAACATGTAGGTACTATATCACAGATTTGGAACTGTACAGAGGTATCTATCATCACCTTCCTGACACTGTGACTTGGGGTAGGAACATCTCACCAGAAGGAGATGTCTAAAATAATTATTCTGTATTACGCTTATTACTGTTCCTGCTGTTTTAATGTCTGAGGACATATCATAGACCAGCATTCTTTTGTAATTTTGTATTCAGTGGTATAAAAGGGAGCCTAGGGTCACTGGCTCACTATAGCTGTCTATACTATAGACACCAAATTTACAGAAGAATCTCAGCACACATATTAACATTTTAAATAAGCACTGTACTGCTTATTTAAATAACTGTGAATATATGCATAATGATACTTGCTAAGTTTCAGATCTTGGATATAAGGGAATATTGACACTTTTTGTTAAACACTCAAAGGTAAAACAAGAAAAATTAAAATACAAAAAGGAGAGAGTTTAACTTTAGCTTTTCTCTCTCATCTGTCTATGCTATGTTCAAGGGACCTGATATTTCTTTTACTCTCTCAGTTGAAAGCCAGAGGTGAAGAAAGTTGGATCTGAGGAAGCCTGATGTAAATCAGAGGTAGAATACGTCCACATCCTGACTTCTGTATTACTCTTATTATTATTTCTATTGTTTTAGTAACTGAGGACATATCATAGACCAGTGTTCTTTTGTGTATTCTGCACTTTAATGAACAACCAGAGAAAAAAAGTAGTTTTATATAAAACAGAAGGCAACTGGAAAGAAGATCCAGTTAGTTATGAAATATAATGAAAATATAGCACTGCTTAGGAAAGGTGTAATTTTATGTATCAGTAAAGCTGGTTTCTTCTCACTCAAGACTCTAGTCTGTATGAATTTCTGAAATGCTTGATTAATGAAGTAATTATACAGTTCAGAAATCAGTTTAGTTGTGATTTTAAGTAAAATCTTTTCTTAAGCATATTATTAAACTGATCAATAATGCTGTATTTAATACAGTTCTTTAAACTTCAGGTTTAGTAGTTTGTGCCATTAAAGACACAGACCCATCATAAAGCAAAATTATGGATTAAAAATCATTAGTAATTTAAGGCCTAGATACCATAGAAATCTAAATTGAAGATATTCTTAAAATGAATGTTTAGCTAACTGGATACTCTGAAATTAACTGTATTAAATTGAAAAACCTTAGAAACTGTTTCTACAATAAAATGCTCAACTAATGAGTTGTAATTTACATTAGAATATCCATTTCAGTGGCTAACATTTGATCAATCTTAATGCATTTAAATCCCAGCTCAGTCTTAGTCCCTAGCTACTGCTTGGATGTCAGCCTTTCCGTGTTCAGCAGAGATACAAGCCTTTAAGTCTTAATACTATATCTAAAAATGGGATGTGACACTTCAGAGCTGAGTGCTGCATTGCCTAATCTTCAGTTGTCTAGCCCTTAGATACAATTCAAATACCTAAATTAGGCACAATTTCTCAAAATAATGTATAGGAACAACACCTCACAATGGGCTTTAAGACTATTAGTGGACTGTGAGAACCTGTCTTGAATCTAACACTGTACATGTATAATAGAAGACCCAAATTTGAACGTGGAGGTGACTTTTATATAACAATGGTGGGACTGGAAAACTGATCTATTTACAGTCCTCTCCTAGCCAGCCCTTCACATATAAGGAGTTTGAAGGAATATTTTTTCCATGCACATTTTGGGATTAGGGTCCCCTAATCACCAAACATAGATTAGCTCAGCAGGAGTCAGAGATTTGCGTTTCTCTGTTGTATCAGAGGCATTGTGCACACAGGACAGCATTCACAGGGAGCAAACAGAAAGCAAGGAGCAAAGCTGTGTCTCCAGGCACTTAGGATATCCAGCCAGTGAATTCTTTATGTTTGCCACTACCCTTTTCTCTGGCACTTTTTGATATAAAGAGCCTATTGCACATACAATTTATCCATATATGCATTTGTATATATGGATATATCTTTATAAAGCCCTACTGAATTATAGTCTACATTGACTATTCCTTGTTTCAGTTTAGAAAATTCCTGTTTAGTCATTGTCCTTTAGCCACTTTTACCATTTTACTGATCGTTTTTAAAATTCCAAAGGATTAGTGTAGAAAACTCTTATTTTACTATTTATTCCTCAAGTGTGATTCTCATCTGAGTTCAAATGATGAACTTAATGATGTTAGTTGGAGATACTGAAAATATGAGCAAGGAGGTTATATATTTTTGTACAAAATTATTGAAAAAAATTCATTGAGCTGCTGGATTGCAAATTGTGAATATCTGGCCTGTGTGTGGAACACACACAGCTCATAATTAAAAGCCTAAAATATCTCTCTATATTCTAAACAAGCAGTGTTAAGCACCTCAGAAGAGTAATGCTAAAACTCCATTCTCTCATTTCAAAATACAGAGGTGATGTGCTTCATTTCTGTGACAAATCCTTCAGGCCGTAAAAGTCAGGAGTTAAGTTTGCTTTCCATCCACATCTCCTGTTTTTCAAGAGCTCTTGACTCCTACTGGAGCTGGACCACAGTAAAATAAGGCACAAGGTTAACAAGGCCAGTGGAAGCACAAGCAAGAAGCCAGTCTCTGTAACCTCCTGAGACTGGAACTCGCAGGGAAGACAGTGTTTCCCTGAAACTTGCTGTCTCTAAGGAGCTATAACTGGCTCCTCTTCCTCCTTTTCCTGTCACAACTTTTTCTGTAGGAAGTCCAATTCTATCAATGTGTGTTATGTGTGGTGGATCCTGTTTTAAGCACCTCTGTAAATCTCATCTGTAGTAAAGCAGATACTTTTCATGGGAAAACATGACAAAGTGACCATACTGAATATGCAGAAAGTGCCAGTCCACTTTTTGAAATCACAGTTCTATGCACTAGACTGGAAGTGTTGAGTAGCAGGGGCAGCAACAACATATTGTTTCTTTGTTGCTGTATATAGGAGTATTTCCTCTGATCTTATTGTAAGGCTGATTTATTAATAATGAATTAGATTAATAAATATACTTTAATAACTAATATATTATTGAAGTATTTCCACAATGTAAATGAAAGAATTTTAAGTAATCTCTCTTCTTCTTAGCTGTACTCCCTGTGGATGTTACCTTATTTCACATAAATGTAACTTCAGCGCTGGTTATCTATATACTTAGCAGTATATATATATATGTATATGTATATATAATATGCACACACACACACACACACACACACACACACACAGAGATATACATACAGACACATACATACAATCACATGTCAGAAGTCCGCCGTTTAAACAGATATGACCACAGAAAGGCTTTGATGTGAAATAGTGGTGCCATTTGACAAAGTTCTCACTTTACTATATAAGTTATTCCCCTCAAAGTTAATGGGTTACACATCACCCATGATAATATGATCATGCCTTTGTCCAAAACAATGTTACCTGTGATAAGGGACCAAATAAGAGAAAATACCAAAGTATATGACATGAAATTATGAATAAGTAGGTGTATCATAATCCTTATATTAGTGCCTCCTGAAGTTGAGAGATCCCGTTGTACCAGTGATAAGTATCACTTATGGTTCATTTTTTATAGGTTTGTATTAACTTAATTCATTAAACTATTGATTATTGTACCGAAAAATAAGAGAAACTGATAATGAACAGCTGTGTGTGATCTCTGAAGACAAGAATCTTGAGAACTTGGAAAGTTACAATTGCAGTTATAAAAACAGGGGTTTTTAATCCTTTACTTTCTTAGCATTTTGTGTCATTCTCTTATAAGTCACTTTTAGTTGTGCTAACTCCTCCGTATCCCAGCAGCGAAGAAAAGAGGACAATGAGAACTGACTTACCTTTTGCCTCTGTCACTTTCTCTATTTTATCTATAAGTAACAGGGATTTCAACTTCTGACCTCAGAAGGGTCCAGGCACTCCATGTGAATGGTATGGAAAGGCTGTAGAAAGGTGTAGAAGTTTAGAGTCTTGTGATCTCACCAGCCTATGTTTATATTGAGAACTTTGAAAGAAAAGAGAAGGTTTGTTATTTGAGTCATTATTATCTTTTGCACTGGAAAACTTTCTGTGGGTGGGACTATAATACAACAGAAGTGACTTCTTTCCTGTAAGGTGTTTTCAGAAGACACACATCCAGGACAGGTGTCTAGCCCTACTGTCTGGAAACATGCAAATTCAGAAGTTCTTTTACAGATACTGGATGTAAAAATCAGCTGCTGTGACATTTAGTTGCTACAGCATTGAGCTGGAGGTAATAGTCTCTCACCAAACAGACAAGATATGTATGGAGTCTGAAACCCAGAACTAAACTGGGTTCCAAATTGGCCTGTGTGATGACAGTTATTGTGTGGAAATGGAGTGGATAAACAAAAAAATCATAGTTCAACCATTGTAAAATTATGACCTTCTGCTCTTCCTTAATTTCCTTATAATCCTTTGATTGCTGGCTTTATACACTGACACTATACTTTTTTTACTCGTGTTAATGTTAATTAACATGGCCTGCTAAATAATCAGCCTATCTTTGTTAAAATGAGAAGGTTGTGCACAAAAAGAGATGTTGTGTACAGGTGAGGACTAAGCAGAAAATGTTGTAGCAATTTGCTGAACACGGAGGCTTATTGAGGATGCAGTCCTGAATAATACACACTAGCTTTGCTCTTCCCCCTTCAGTGTGTGTAGAGAAGCTATGAATCATTCATGGTCTCCCAGCTGAGCGGGGCTTCAAAGGGGCTGGTTGTGATTGGGTGTCCTGGGTGAATTGCCTCGCTGCAGAAACGCCTGCACCCCCAGCACTGGAGGGGTGAGGAAGCACTTTCATCTGGGCCTCCAAAGTGTTTCGGGTCACAGTTCACCAGGAGATAACGATGTAGATGTACATTCAGAATTAGCTGCAGAGATACCTGTGTAGTGCGGTGTGGAAAAGTGAGCCAGTTAGATCCCCAGTGGATGCTGTGAATCAATTACTGTATTCTGAATACAAGGTTGGCTGCAGGGGATAAACAGATGTCAGAGAATTTTTCCCTAATAAGACCATAGTAATAGAAGAGCACTGTCAGCTTCGTTTTACATTAAAAATCTCATTTCCTCTTTATATGACCAATTTTATTAGGCCTCTAAACAAAGATATTTTATGTAACTGATAGCTGTATAATGAGAATAGTATCATTAAATTTCTATTTTTTCCTTTTTAACAAAGACTGCAAGTAGGAATGAATCTCACTGAAGTTAGAAAGAAGGTGTGTAATTTTGAAGGCTGGGTGATCATTTCCTTTCCAGTGAAAGAGAGCATTGAATGGTTTACAGCTGCCTTTTATGCTGAATCACAACCGCATGCATTCCAGAGAAAAATATTCTTAGAACCAAAGTTGGAGATTAGCTTGCCCTATTCTGTGTACTTTCTGCATATTTCAGTGTCTGGTATATAAAGCTGTGGTCAGAAACAAGAAATGGCTCTGATTTTGTTAATAAAGCTTACCACAGTTCACAAGCTTGCAGTTAGCACCTTATGTTCACTATCTTTCATAATCTTACAAAAATTACAATGTCAGGACGTAGGAGCACACTGTGACTTTCTCTGAATTTTGAGAATAGAAGCAATGAAACATTAGACTCTTTATCTATTATCTTTCTCCCTCAAATAGCACACAAGCACAATGTTTATTACAAATTATTTGCAAATACTGAAACAGTAAGCTATGGAGATACCTTTGGGTACGCTGTGTTCATAAATTGTTCACATGTGGTTTATGCTAAGTGTTTTTCTTTTTTGAAGACAAATAAGAGGTGATGTTGAGATTATTTTAATTCATGTTACTGCTATGAAGGCAGTGTAGCTCCATGTAGCAGAAATTAGAACAAAATTTGGTTGTAAATATTGGTCTACAATAAAAACTTTTTAGTGCAATGTTTAAACTTATAGCATACCTCAAATGAAATCTTAATTCTGAACACTTTACAAGAAGAAAGACAAAAGAGAATTGCAGAAAATATTCAGAACATTTTTGACAAACAGGTCAACCTTCTGAGAACCTCTGAAATTACTCTCATACAAAGGTCATGCTCACCAAATTCAATTCAGCAGAGTCTAGGTAAATAAAGGCATACGTATAAACTAAGGTTCTGTTCACTGAAATTAGTTTAAGCAACATGGGGAAAGATGCGATCTAAAACCCTACTGCTGAGATATCAAAACCTGGCTTTTGCTCTCTCCCCAGCTCTGACACATACATGACAAAATTCACATAAAATTCAGAAGAGCCTCTCTTGAGACAACAACATACTGATAACATGTCCCTGTGAAGGTGACAACAGAGTGCTTGAGTCCATAACCTCTCCACATCAAGACCCGAGCAGTTCTCTAATTTCTACTGTCCTGGGATTTGTCTTCACTGGAAACTTGGGAACAACAGCAGCAAAAACAGTATTAAAACTTCTCAAAACTTGGCTGTCCCTAGGGCTTCATTCCAGGATCAGCTCTGCCCTAAATCCTAATCATCATGCTAGCACTTTTCTGAGTGTGAGGACTGCAGCCTTCCCCAGCCACCATCAGGCTGTGTTCACCACTGTTCCTCTCATGCACACCACCTTCCCGGCAATACAGCGTTCACAGGGAGCAGAGGGAAGGTGGCAGACAAGAGTTTCAGAATCATATTCTTTCCCTTTCCAATTCCTTTAAAATCAGGTTATGCAATACTAGTAACCTTAATGCATCATCTACATCGACGCATTTTCTGGCATTGTTCTTATTCTGTAACTTACTATTTGTGTGTTGCAGCTCAGTGCTGGGAAGGAAGTTAACCCCTGGTTTACCTACTGAAACCTTTCTATTAATACGTCTTTCCTTGAAGATGTTATTTCTCTCCAGCTGGGACAAACAGAGGAGCTCTATATTCACATTTGCATTTTGAATTCAAGACAAGCTGTGGTGTTTGTTGCTGAAGTGGGGGAAACTTGGGCATCCATGGTATTCAAGATGATATTTTCAAAAGAATTCTGCAATACAGGTACTTCAGTACTGTGGGCAAGGAAATATGCTAAGGAGCTGAATAAATTTTCTAGATAAAAAGGCTGGTGGCTGTTTAGTTACCAGGCACTCCTGAATTTGAGCTCCTGGCTCTTCGTCTATCCCAACATCTGAAATACCTGCAGGAATTTTATTGTCAGAATTCCACTACAGCCACAGAAATCCAAACGTAATACACGAGGAAGGAACTGTGGAATTTGCTGCTCTTAGAGTGATTAGAAAGCAGTAATGCCTTGGTCACTTGGGTACATTTCAAGCTTGTGCTATTTCAGTCCTTTTCATTTAAAAAGAAAAGACTACATATTTTGCACATCTGTGAAAATCAGTGTAACATCTTTTACTCCATTGTGTTGAATTTACTCCAATTGTGCTGAATTATAACAGCCATGGACTGAACACAAAGAAAGTCCAGTATTTCTGGTATTCAATTCTAGGACCATGACTCTGTGGGAGCGTTGTCTCTCACTAGTAACAACTTGGCCAATAATATCATCAGCCCAGGGGTGTCTAGTGTACAGTGGTGTTTTGAACATCTAAACAAAAAAATATCACAGAAGGAAGCAAATAATAACAATAATGTGGAAGCTTCAGGGACACTCATATTCAAGGGAGATTACTGGGGAAAAAAGGCCTACAGTTTTCTGAATAGTGCTTTCTGCAGCATTAGGCTTAACTGCCTTTCGTTCTTCTTCAATACTGATTTGCACCAAGGAGATGTCAGTTAGTTTGGGATCTTTTGGGATGAAAGGCATGGATACTCAAAGCTCGTTAATTGGTTTAATAAAAGCAGCAGAAAAGGTAACAGCAACCTTATGGCTCATCTGTTGCTGGGAACCCTGGGTGATGCAGCATCTGATGAGCCCCTTCACATTGATCATGGCATGCTGTGCAAATCACCTCCCTGGTGATGTTCAACAGCATCACTGCACTTCTCATCTTTATAGGATTTTTTTCAATCAAGCAAAGCTATCCATCTGCTACCTGCACAGTACTGAACTTTCTAAATGGTACAGCACGGTTCTCTGGGGCTGTTAATGCTCTTACACATCTCCATAGGAATGAACTCTTACAGGTGGTATATAGGGGTGATATTGTTAAATGCAGCATATACAAATGTCATGATATGTTTTATTTTTTTAATATATATATTTATACTTATATATATATTTATATGTATTTTTATATATATGTAGGGTTTTGTAGTGTCTACAACCAAGGACAATGGTTAAACACTGCTGAGATTCTGCTTGAAGTCACTGTCCCCTCATTACAGCGTCTTCTGCAGTGGCCCTGTAAATACTTTTCTCAGAGTTTCTCACAGACTTTTTTCAGATTCCATTGAATAAGGAGATGAAGGAAAAGGTAAAAGAGAGCAGCCTAAAGAACCTGTCAGATCCTATTTACAGGATGAAGTAGAGGCAAAGTAAGGGCTCAGATGCAATAGGTGTGATATACATGTTTGCATAGCATATCAAAAAGCAGAGCCATATGACATGGGTTGGGGAAAGAAGAATGAATGAATGGAAATGTTTCCCTTTAGTGATGAGTCTGAGTGAAGCTGTTTAACTTTCTGTACTGTAAGCTTAGAGTATTGTCCACTGAACCATATGCTTTTAGACACACTGCCTTTGTTGTTTGGCTGTGAAGATCTAATGATACAAGAAAAGAAAGGTATATAGAAAGAGGTCTTATCTTTCATTTAATAAAACTGCTGGAATGCAAAATATATATATATTTCTGGGTACATATGCATTTTTTGCCAAGCTGACATGTTCAGTCGAGTACTTATTTCAAATAAATTCTGTGTTTATTTGGAAAGACCTTTCTCTGCACATTCATATGCCATGTAGAAATACGTTCATGTCCAAAGACTATGGTTTAAACAGAGATCTTTTCTTTCATGATAAATGAATATGGCATTACCTGTAGAAGACTGAAATTATCATTGATTTTAAACATAAAAGTACAATGCCATCAATTCCTAGCTGTTTCAGAAATATTGTTCATTTGAATAGTCCTTGTGCTTTAAATGTGTCAATTTAAGTGGATAAATGAGGTTTATAATCTGCCGTGAATCTGTATAGATATTGTCTTCAAGAAAGACCCCTAAGCCTGGAATTCATAAATTTTAGGACAGTGGATGAAATTTTAATGGTAGTGAAAAATGTTCTCTGGTGCAACATATTTGGCTAGATATCTAAATTTACTGGTCGCTTGTCTTCTTACCCCTTAATGTTTTTCTGAAAAACTTAAACCTCTAGTTGCTCCAGTAGGATGTGTTCCAGGCATGTGACTAATAAGTCCGGCATTTAAAAAAAAATATATAAAAAAAATTGCTCTAGACACCACTGGCATTTGATTACTGTTTCCATCTTTGCTAACAGGTTTGAACTACAGGTCAGATGCTCACTTGACATCAATCAGAAAAAGTGCTTTAGACTTAGAAACAGGAATGCATATTTACCCCAGCTGAAAAATCTAAAACCATGCCCAATATAAAATGAATCAGAAGGGAAACTGAGCTCTAATTTTACTAAGATCAAGGGGAAGCTTCAGACTAATTTTTAGAGGCAGAGTTTGCAATGCATGCTGTAGGGAATAAAATACGTGGGTTTAATTATCAACAACAGGCCTAAGGACACAATCAGATTAAATTTAAACATGTGTGTAAGAAACAAAATAAATATAGATATAAGTAGATGGGAAGAGATACAAATCAATCTCAAGGGAGGTGAGAAGGAAAGGGATTAATAATTAAAATGTATATACTACTTGTTTATTCTTAGAGTTGTACCTGTGAGCATGACAAGTATGAATTCTTTAGACTTTACGATGCTGTGTCAGAGTTTCATGAGGGATTGAAAAAGAATTTAATAACAGTAGATCAGCCTCAGAAGCAGTAACCTATCAACTATTTGTGTTTATCATGAAACATAAATACATACAGTCCTACAGCCTCCATCTTATATTGTCTGTACAAATATGCAATATGTCCCTTGAAAAAATACTCCCCATTTTAGATGACTTTTTTTTTGAGTAAAAATATTTCTAGTTTATTACAGAGCTTCTAGACATGTATACACAGCTAAATGCAAGGCAGAGGAATCAAACACTAAAATTCTTATTGCCTACATGCTTAAATTTCAACTTATTCCCTAGCTCTTTTTAGGACTGCTGCAGCTATTTTTCACCAGCATATCTGCTCTAGAGTGCAGTAGCCCTAAGCACTTTGGATGTGATCTAGTGTATGCCACTTGGCCTTGGGGCCAAGGATCAGTCTTTTACTCACTTTTTCCCAATAATAGTGGTAGAAAGGCCGGAAATTCACCTTTTCAATGCAGATACAGGACCAACATAAATTTTCCTTTTTATTTCATATGAATCCATAATATGAATAATCAGATTTTAAAGGCAGTGCATAATGTTTGTTAATACGCACTTCTGGGAAGGCCTTTAGATTGTGGGAGGTTATAATAGATTGGTATTTTCCTCTGGATGTTTTCCATCATAGTGTTGCTTGCTTCCTGCGTGACCTGCCTTACACTGGTGGCCCATCATGAAGTGGAATATCAGGTTTATAGTGTCCCATGGCTCTGATGATTCTAATCTAAGACCTGCCAGCTCTTTCAATTTCTCCCTTTCCTACATACTATGAAGTTGTCAGCTACAAGGATGAAGCTTTCCCCAAGTGCAACAGAAGTAAAGAGAGCGAGCACTCAGCAGAGATTGCTAAAGGAAAACAAAGAATAAAAAAGATGACCTTAAGGAGTGTCCTCTGGGAAGGAGAGAGGAATATAGCTTATAGATGGGACTTCATGCATTGGTTTGAGATGTTCTGAGATACTGTGCTAATAAGTTCAATGTGAAATTTAAAATATCGTGGACCAACCATAATTAATCATATTGAAATCTGGTTAGAACACATAATATCTCTTATGCAAAAGATACTAAGGGATCTGCATTTTGTCAGGCTTTGATTTTAGGTAATGTGTAAGATTGAGCACCCTATGCAGATGATGCACTTATGGATAGGGCATAAAATCTATGTCAGCAAAAGTTGAATCAGTTTCAGAGAATCTCTGCAAATAAGTTTGTGATTTCTCACTAGTTAGAGAATCCAAAAGAACTGACTGCTTAATTGCTTAAAGGAAAAATGACAAGAAAAAATGAAAATATAACTCTCTTCATTTTTAACTTTGTGCATCTTTATTAGATAACAAAGCCCTGATTTAGTTAACTTTCAACTTTAAACATGTGAATTGCTCCACTGATTTCGCTTGGAATATGCCCTTCTGCTGTTTATACTTGTACATATCCTTAATTACTTCTGTGAAACATGGCAAATCTTTACAAAGTTATACTGAAGCTGTTGGCAGTGATTCCTTTTTCCTTTAAGATTCAGATTCTGGCCTCAGATGCATAAATCTGTGCTTACTTACTTTCAGTCTTAGTATGTATATGCATATGAGACTGGCTTTTGGTTTGTATAATTTCAAGTTTATGTAAAGCTAAACAATACAGGTATATGTGATATCTGATGAGTCAGTACATCTGAACAATGCAAATAGCTCACAAAATTGAAAAAGCATCTTTTGGCAACTATAAGGTTGCAATAAAACCTTCTGTTTTATTTTATTTTTACAAATCTTAACACTTGAGATATATCCCCTGAGGTTTTGTTTTTTTCTCCTTCTGAATATATACATTTTTATATTTGTTTGGTTACTAAGACTGAGGCTTCAGACCAAGGATTTGGAAGTTGCAGCCTTTCGACAGCCATTGCTTTATTCTTCTATCATAAAAAGGATCCTAAGTAAAGAACACCAGCAGTGACTTGCATCGCTCCTGGGCATTTTTTTGTTCTTGTGATCTAAAGTCCACTTACTGTGTTTTCTGTTATTTGGAGGTCACCAAACTTTGATCACTAGGGGGTAGTGTGGCGCTTTTTCTTGATCTAAGGTACCACACTCTTCAGCCTGATGTTTTTTGAATGTTTAAGTGAAAAGCTTACACTAAATACCCTATATCTATGCATACATCTATGCATAACGTTCAGCAGTCCTGGATTCTAAAACCGTATCATGCTACCAATACAGATTAAATGTGTGGCATTCTGTTCACTTATCACAAACTTCCCTGTATACCCCAGCAGGAGCCAGATATTGCAAATGTTTGTTAGTTCTCTTCATTTTCTCTTTTCTCCCACAACACATAAGTATACACATGCACAAAAGAACATTTGCACATATACTCACATTTTAAACCCATTGACAATACACTAACAGATTTAGAATATTGCAAGAAGTGTGACCCTCTACCCTGTATTAATATTTAATCAAGTGCTCACCATACATTGCAAGTTAGTCTGAGAAAATTAATTAGCCCAAAAGATGCTTGTCCTTTAAAGGCACTGTAATCCCTTTTGAAAATGCAAATGAGATAATCCTTTGGTGAGTGCAAGCAACTGTTCATTTCATTCAAAGTGTGAGGTTTTCAGGATGTCCGTAGAAACCTGTCCTACATAATTTGGGTTTATAGGTTATAAATTCACCATCTAAAGGTTTTAGTGAAAAAAAAAAGTGAGAGAATTTGCTCCTCCTTCTTTCAGATCACTTCTTGCCTTGCATAAATCTGAGCGTGACCTAGGAAGGGAATAAAAAAACCCCATTGGGGACTCTTCCATTCTTCTTAATTGATTCCCTTGCTATCAGGAGACTGAAAGGCATTCTTGAGATCAAGGAAGGTCTAACACTATTTGAACATGCTGCAAAGAAGACAATTCATGAAAAAATTAATATCAGAAGTATAAATAGCTGCATCTGTTACCCCTCCTATCTACTACACCCCTTCTATCCTATAAATCAAGTTTACCTCAATTTCAGATTGTTACGGATTAGGTATCCTTGATTGTCTCTGACAGAAATTTAAAGCTAGAAATTTTACCTCTCTTGGTTACGGCAAAGTTTTTTTGGCCAGTACCTTAAATAGGCTCCAGAGAGATCTTATAGTGGCCTTCCAGTACCTGAAGGGGTCCTACAGGAAAGCTGGGGAGGGACTTTTTACAAGGGCGTGTAGCAACAGGATGAGGGGCAATCGTTTTAAACCAGAGCAGGGTAGATTTAGATTAGATATTAGAAAGACGTTCTCTATTATGAGGGTGGTGTAACACTGGAACAGGTTGCTTAGAGAGGAGGTGGAGGCCTCATCCCTGGAGACGTTCAAGGTCAGGCTTGATGGGGCTCCGAGCAACCTGATCTAGTTAGATGCCCCTGCTTACTGCAGGGGGGTTGGACTAAATGGCCTTTGAAGGTCCCTTCCAACCTAACACATTTTATGATTAGAAATATTTTATTGCTTTGAAATTGCCTTACTCCTGGTTTCAAAATTCTGATGTTTTCTGGCTAATCTAACTTCTTCCATCTAAATATTCTCTTCAGGTGTGTCAGCTGTACATTGCTGTGTCTGAGCAAGAATGGTATAAATTGTCTGGGGTTTTTTAAATTTCTGACAGTTCTTTAATCTCTTAGTAAATAGTATATACTCTTCCTACAAATCTTTCCTTTATGCTTCCTACTGCAGTCTGTGAAGGATATAAACTAGAACTAGTCCCATGCATAACTAGTATCCATATGGAGGACTCTAGTAATTCTTCCTGAGTCTTGTTCTTTTTTCAGATAAATGGACAGATGCAAGTTTTAAAACACTCTAAAGACTCATTTCCACAAACCTGTCTGAAGACTGAATATTCTTACACAAGTACCTCCACCAAAGTAAGGGATGATAATAAGATGATAGACGGAAATGTAAGAACTCTCATTTGAAAAGCTGTTACATGAAAATTCAGAATAAAAGCATTTGAATTTGAGCTGTACTGGAAAACCACTTCACTGCATTTTAAATCCTTAGCTCTCACTGCAATTATAGTTGTTCTGCTTGTTAACATGGACAGATGATTGGCAATAGCTAAAGGTTTACATGTAAGAGCTAAGCTTGGGAGCATAGATGTTTTATTCTGCTGTGTTGGGGGTGTTTCTTTAATATTTGAACACATTTTAATTCCCAGAAGAAAAATGACACCATATTTAGGTGAGTCCATATATGTAAATGGATGTCTCTAGAGCAGTCATACCTCTGATTGTGTGTTTTCGCTTCATAAGAAGCAATAAATATGGTCATGTTTTATTTTTAATAAAAAAGGATTTATTTTGCCCTGTACTGCTCTCTTTTACTTCACTGTGTAAACAAAAAAATGTGTTGAGTTTCTGTAACAAAAAGCTCCTTCTAATTTAAGAAATGTGTGAAGAATTTCTTATTGATAATCCTATTACATTCTCTAAATACAGTTCCCTTTTTTTGGTCCAAGGCCTTACAAATGGACCTTCCTTAAAAACTGTGAAATAGCAACTGTCTGTCTCTTAATTTGCTTCCATTTTGAAGGTAAGAATAAGAAGATTGAAAGAGAAAGTTGATTTAGGGCAAAATAAATAACTGTTGACCAAACAATAATTTTTGACTTTCTGTCCCTGTTCCTCGTCTGACCCATCACTCTGTCAGGTCCTTCCCTACTGTTCTAGGTAATTTATTCTGTGTTAGCATCAGTTTTAGGCCCCTCTAATTCACTGACTGCCTAGTTTACAAGATTACGTACAGTGGTTTTGTGTGGTGGACGTCTGTCCACCAGGGATTCAATGAGCTGAAAATGTCAACTTGGACTTAAACCAATGGCCTAGAGCTACAAGTTAAGTGCAATTTCGTCTGAGCCACAAAGCGCTTACAAGTGTTGTCTTCATTACATTGAACAGTGTTTTCAAAAGACAGGAATATTAGCTGCCTTTTACAGCATTCAACTGAGTGTTTGGCAACAGGGAACCCCCTGCCCCCAGTACACAGAGGCACAGTGAGAGAAATTCAGGTTGTGCTACTTTTAGTGGTTTATCTTGTCTACACTCCCCAACTCACTTTCTGAAATTGGAGAGGATCGTGATAAAAGGCCGTGAATCTGACACTGTCGTATCAGTGTTCTCCCCAAGGAGTTCGCACACTGGTATAAAATCACTGAAAAGCAATCACCAAGCAGCTAGGTTACAGCTTTGGACAATCAGTGTCTAAATCCATAGAGCAATTTGAGTTACTTACACCCTTTTCCCCCTCACCTTTTCGACCTGCTTCACCTTGTGCTGTGAACAGAAGTGTATTTTTTTGCTATTAGACTTTTGTGAACTGCGCCGCACGGGAAGTGATGTGAGGTCACAGGATGAGAGGTTCACCTCCAAATAGCTCCACGTAATCTGACGTGACATATACATTTAAAAATCACTTCTAGGGATTTTTTTGAGCAAGAAGGAATATAGTCGGTATTATGATCCCCAGGCAGTTAATGTTGAATATCTAAGTCATCTTTGAGTTTATCAGAATGTATTTATTTCTGACACAGAACACAGCGAAAACAAATCTTATTTTTTCTGTTTGCCAGCTTTTAGCCTGCCTTAAAACTCTTGCTTTTCTCCTTCCACAGGACCCTATGGAATTCTTTTCCTCTGCTGTCTTCTGCTTTAATTTCAGTTATATCACCCAGTTTGCTCATTAGCTCCATAATATACCAGTGTATCTGAAAATAAGAATGAAAAGAATGAAAAAAAAGACAAAATGGAGAAGCAAGAACAAGCTGAGGTGGTTATCAATCATTGGGACAAATTTTCAGGCAAGTTATCCCAGTTTTAATGACTCCCATGAAGCACTTTCTCAGAGCTCTGTTAGGAACAGACTTGCTATATAACTTCATGCACAGGTTCACTCTCCTCAAGGCTGTCATTTTTTCTCAGAGCTAAAGGTCTGACTTGGGCCATAGTTTCACAACACTCGGCCTTTGTGCGTGATAAAGGAAGTGACCCTGCTCCATGACCCTGGCAGAGCTTTCCAGATCCTGTGACAGCCTGTGTCAGCTCATTTCTCTTGTGCCAACATAGCTGACATTAAGGCTGCCCTAACACATTAGTAAATAATCCAAATTAATTTAGCTTTCCAGAAAGGTGCTGGAAGTAATGGGGGCTATGCAACACTCTATGTCATCAATGCTTTCCAAACTTTCAATCTTCTAGTTCCACATTCGTATTTCTTTGTTATTTGGTATTGTGTTACATGCTTCAAGGTTTCATAAGCATTATATTATGCAACATGCCACACAAAACCCTGTGTTGCTATGTAACCTGTTTATTTTGATTCCAAATTCTCTAGTTTTCAAAAAAATAGCTTCTAGCAAATCAGCTTCTCTCAGGAGCTGAAGATTTTTCACAATGGATGTGTTCCAGCTGCTATTTCTCTGATGGAAGAATAGGTATTTTTTTGTAAATTACGCAAGCAAATGTAACCTGCTCTCAACTGAGAGATCAGTTATGGTTCAGTTATTGAAACTAGTAGCTGCAGAGTGAACAAATATATTTTATGCATGTTAACAGGTACTTTATGTCCCACAGCCTTACAGTATGTTCTTTTGAAAATTATCTTCCCGTGGGCAGCCTAGCCTCTATTATTTTCAATCCATTTTGCAGTCAAAGTCTTCAACTCCATTTGAAAGCAGCTGAACTCAGGTCCTGTAAAACTTCAAGTACTGCTAAGAAACATCTGGTCATTTTGACACTTGTCAAACCAACATTATCTGTTAAAAGCTGATCACTTTGTTCCCATTACTGCAATAGCAAGGAACTCTTTGTGGTACCAGCTCAGACTGCAATGATGGTCTGAATATGCTTGTTAGCTCTTGAACAGCTAATTACAGAGGGCAGACAGAAAAAGATATTACTGTTCATTTCAGTTTGTATGGGGAAAAGCAGTAATTTGAATTGAATGAAATATCCAGGCAGTTAAGTGTTGGAGCTTGCTCGCAGGGCCTGGTGGAGGCCTGTGCAGCTCTCTGGGTGCCTGCCATGAAACATGAGCTTTCGTGGTACAAATGCCATGTTATGGGATGAGGTTTTGTTTAGCTGGGTTGCTGGCAGCCAGCTTTGCACGTACTCAGCTGGAGGGGGTATGCGTTTGTGTGCTAACCTGCCCTTTCTAATCATACACATGCAAAAGCCTATTCAGAGGACGTTTTACAATTTTTCATATATAATTTAGACCTGTTGTGAGCATATATGGCATGATAAATACAGGAAGAAGACTGTATAATTTATGTCTCATCTATTTATGCACTTTCCATTGTAGATAACATACAATGTGATACAAGGAAACAAGATCACTCTCTTAGGTAGATAATCCCTAAAAATCCCTGAGTTTAGCCTCAGTTCTTCCAATACAATCCTTGTTTAATAATTAATATTCAGTGTCAGAAAGATTATGAGTTAGCTGATAGCACAGATATAACTCATCTTAGAATATAAACTATTTAATAGACAAAGCAATTGACAATAAGGTTACAGTTGTCACTGCACTGGGCGCAGGTGCCCAGCACTGGCAGCAGTGGGGCTCCAGGAGCGACCTCTGTGAGGAGAGGCCGGGGCTGCCCTGTGCCAGACACAGCTGGTTCCAGCCAGCTTCAACCAACTCAGGGCAGGGCTTGGCTGAGCCCCTCAGCTAAGGTGAGGGCACATCTGGGAAAGCAGGTGTCATGGTTTAGGGCTGGGGCGGCCACTAAATCCTGGACAGACGCTCTCTATTAACCCCTCTTCCCTCCCCAGAAGGGAAGAGAAAAGAGAATAAGGGAGAGAGACTTTACGGGTTGGAAAATAAACTAACAGATTTAATGAAACAGTAATACTAATATGTATTGGGTTTTCTGTGAGGGGTTTTTGGTTGTGTCTTTAGTAACGGGGTAAGGGCTATAGAGATGGCTCTTTAAGACACTACCTGAAAAGCTCCCCCTTTGCCTTTGTCAGACCCACCTCTGACCAGGGCCAAGGCAATCACTGCCCCTGTGAATTCATGTATTTAAGGGGGGTGCAGGGCATGCCTCTCTCTCTCTCTGGCCCTGATCAACGTGGCCCCAGATGCGGGTGGCGCGGCCATAGCCTTGCCCAGCTGGGCTTGGCCGGCCCCAACTGCAACTTAAGCTTAAGCCCCACTGCAGTTTAATCCTGAAAAAAAGAGAGAGAGAGACGGGATCTCCATAACCATCAGAGGAGACCTGCAGTGGAGAAAGGAATGGGGCCCAAGGAGAACAACTTTGAAGAGCACCAAGGTCGGTTGAAGGAAAGAAAAGAGAGGGAGGAGGACACAAAGCCCAGGTTTCCCTTTTGCAACCCGTGGCGAGAGCCGGGTCGACTGGACTGCAGCCCGTAGAGTTCACCAGTGGGGCAGGGGCCCATGAGT